>NC_034610.1:32152654-32159389 GCF_900095145.1 Mus pahari
GCAGTGCAGTGCTTTCCTGGGCCTGTAGCTCTGCAGTGCAGTGCTTTCCTGGGCCTGTAGCTCTGCAGTGCAGTGCTTTCCTGGGCCTGTAGCTCAGCAGTGCAGTGCTTTCCTGGGCCTGTAGCTCAGCAGTGCAGTGCTTTCCTGGGCCTGTAGCTCTGCAGTGCAGTGCTTTCCTGGCATTCATGAGTTCAATTCCTTGCTATTGGTAGAAAAGGCAAAACAAAAGCAAGTACTTTCTTGAGCCATGTTTTTACACCAAAACTCTGACCCAGTCTACCTCTGGCCTAGCGATGTATCCCATCATGTCATTAAGTCCTGGGACTACAGATGTGCTGCTCTACTATATCTGTCTTTCAAAACTCTTTAAATGAAACTATAAAAAATACCACATGGAATAAATGCATTGTGTGTACCAGATAACACTGTTGAAATTGGCAATTCTGAGTCACAGAGAAGAAACAGGATGAAACATGCTTGTACATGTACTGTTCTCAGAACCGGAAGACTGAGGCCATAGCCTTTATTCCTTGATCTTTGAAAGAGCTGAGCCTCAGTTTCAGCCATGTGAATGATAGGACCTACATACTACACCACATACAGGTGCTCCTCAAATAAATAAACTTTAACCCAAACAGCCACACTTTTAGCTGTAAATGTAATTCTTTGGTGAGGTCCACGAGGCTCCTCATGGCTGCTCTCTCATACTGACCTCATGTTGAATCCTTCTGGTCTCTCTCCTGGTTCTCTACTCTCTTCCCACTTTGGTCTCTCTGGAACCGCCCCCTTCCCCCCAATCATTAGTCCCACCCTTTTGTTAACCAATCAGGGGTGATGGGCAGCAATTTTTACATAAGAGACCAGAGATAGTTGATCATGCCATTGTGTTTGGACCCCGGACCACAATCAGATGTCTGAATGCACAGGGCCCCAAACCCTCCTCCAACATCTATCCTGTTCATTGGGGGCTGCAGCGCTAGCTCAGTGTTTGAGTTCTTCCTGCTCTTACTCACCACTCGAGTGTGGTTCTCAGTGCCCAAGGCAGACAGCTCCAGCTGCAGGAGATCCAGTGCCCTCTTTGGTCACAAACTCTCTCCTTCATGCAATAATTAAAAATAAAGCAATTCTTAAAAACAAAAAAAAAAGTTTATTTTAGAGTGAGACTATGTCACTATTATAAATCCTGGTGCATTCAAGGTAAGTTTTGGTACAGACACAAATAATGATACACTTCAGTGATTTTTATACTGTGTCATGTATGTGATATAAAGGCACATTGTACTGAGTAAAAAAAATAAGTGTTAAGTTCTCCAGCTTTTAAATTAGAATTTCATAAAGTGCTTCATATAAAATCTTACAATAGTAATCAAATAGATACAATTTCTGCAGCAAAGGCACCTGGGAGGTCTTGGCACTTGGCTTTGTCTCACTTCCCCTTTCAGTCTGGTTATTTCTCAGTCATCTTCTTTCCACTTAAACTTTCCTTAGTAATTCATCTTCTGAACAGGCAGCCTGTGCATGAAGCCTCACACTGAACAGGCAGCCTGTGCATGGAGCCTCACACTGAAAAGGACAACTGTAAAAGGTCTTGGGAATTTGGCAATTTCTTTGTATAAATTGAATGATTTAAATAAAATGGTATTCAAATGGCAAGTCTGGGGGCAATAGAGTCCATGATTGCAGATGGTGCTTTAAATGTCCGTTTTATCTGTAAGTTTTTCTGCTGTTTTCTCAGAGCCGTCTGGGTATAAGATAATAGGTACCACAGAGATCCCATTCATTTTATCCACCTGAAGAATTCCTCTGAAATGCAAGATAAGTCATTACTGTGAGCATCACACATCTCCTCCACTAGGCTGATATACAACAATGCTTCTACAGTCCTCCTTCCTTCTCATGGCTTATAAGCTTGTACAGATCTTGGCTCAAGTTCTCTTTAAGCAAATGCACTGAATGGCTAGAAGGGGACAGAACCCTGCCTGGTCCTCCGGGAAGGAAGCATTAAGTCCTCAAGGCAAGAGCTGGAGTTGCCCTGGGCTGGGGGAGGTCGGTGGAAGCAAAGCCCAGGCAGCTTTCCACACTCTGTCCCCAGACAACCCTGACCACACAATGGGTTTCATCTTGAACCCAAGATCCCATGCTACCTTTTCCAGATCTCTCCCATTAAAACAGCACCTGAGGTCAGTTTCAAACCAAGCCAGCTGACTGTGTACGTGGTCAGGCTATGTGCTGCGATAAGTTACTCTGTAGGGCATACAACAGCAGTTTTCCAGTTGCATCCTGCTCTAAGAGAGTCCATTTTATTATTCAATGCAACAGTTTGCTTCATCTTGGGTGCCAAATGCTGACACAGTGACTCTGCCTCTTGCTCTGACAACACAGTCCCCATCAGCTGGTGAACACAGGCCATGGTGCAAAGGCCGGGGACTGAATTAAATAAGTTTACTACCTTCTAACCTAGCAAACGGGCTTAAAACATAGTAGAGAAAGAAAGCCAGTGGTTACCAAGCACCCAGACCCGCGGATGATGCAGTTCCCTCACCGGCATCATGTATTAGCCAGGTGTGGTGGCTCACACCTAGAATCTCAACACTCAACTCAGGAGGCACAGGCTAGAGGGTCACTCATGAATCTGAGCCAACATGGTCTGCATATGAGGGCCCATCTAAAACCCAAACTGAACAGGAGAGCGAGCAGGTACCTAAGACTGGATGGCAACATCCGCAGACCAAGCAGTCTTCAGGCCATCGGGATTAACAGGTAACTGATGCTCCTGACCCTGTTCCTGCCCAACCAGACCTAATGGAACTGCCATTCTCAGGCCCATTGAGTCTAGGGCCAGCACTGACATTGCCAGTGCAGCCGGTGTCTGAACAGCTAATGGACTGTACTGAAATCTAACAGTGGGCAGTGACTATACAGGCTCTCTGCCTCTTGCCCTCAGAATTCTGTGGCCACTTTAACTCACTCTTAGCCATTCAGCAATGAACTTCATGACCTATGGTGTGAAAGCTGAGAGTCAGAATAATTAACGATGGAGTGGAATCAGCAAACCTGTTTGCCAGTGGCCACAAGTATCAAATGAATCAAGAACACTCAGGGTCTAGCCAGGCTTGCTGGCATACACCTATAATACCAGGACTTCAAAGGAGGAGGTAGGAGAATCAGAAGTCCAAGCCATCCTCAGCTACATGGCAAGTTCAGAGCCAGTCTGGGCCACGTGAGACCCTGTCCCTCACAAATGGTAAGAGAATGTTGGTGCTTTTTTGTCTTCTCCACGGTGCTGAGGGGAAGACCCCATTGGTCTTCTGACATCGACTAAACTCTGGAGTTGAGACTGGCTGGTGTGGGTCTCACTGGCTCCAAGCACACAGTACTTCCTAGGTTTTCTGTTCACTCTCTGCTCTTAGGAGACCCGCAAACCCCTGTTCATGGCTGCAGCTCTGAAAGTACAGTGATCTCAAGTAGTACGTAAATATATTTTAATTCCACTAAAATTAGAAAACGGGCTAGAAAAAGTTATTTTTTTCTCTCACTGTCTGACCCCATCACTGTATTTTGTACTATACAATACTTTCTACCACAACATATAGTGAAAGCACCTCCTTTTTAGTAGTTAAGATCCATGATGTCTCGAAACTCTGGTACTTACTTGCTCTCACACACTGGGAAGAGCAGCTTTAACACCGCTATGACTCCTGCTGCTCCCAGAACTCCAACCACCATGACGTCCAGAAACATGAAGAGCACCGGGACCACATTGCTCCAGAACCGACAGAGCGCCTTCCTCAGCTTCTCCAACCACTGGCACATTACCTGGGAAGTGGCTTTTGATTAGAAAGGCCTGTTCCACCAACTAAAACTTCAATTTCTGTTTTCTTTTGAGATGGGGGGGGGGGGGCTCTCTTTGTGGAGCTGCATGCCTGCCTTGCCACTGGGAAATGGCTGACATGCTCGGGGTTGGGGGTGAGCAGAACAGTCTGTTGTGTTCTGCTACCCCCTACAACTGTCCGAAATGAGGGTCCTTGGTCTGTGTTTTCTTTGGAGAGAAACACAGCATTTGGGACATCTGCTGTGGTTCCCAGTGTCCTGTGTACCCAGGCACTGCTAGGTACTGCTGAGAGTTGGGAATGGGGGCCCCCGTGGGTCTGCGCTTGCCCTGAAGCGCTTCCCCTCAGGACATTACTTGGAGGGAAGGGGAAAGCTGAGCCTCTGATGGGGGCAGAAACCAGTTTGGTTCCCAGTGAGTGCTGGGAGTCCAGAGGGGCTGAGAGAGAGAAGACCTTCTCCAGGAGATTTAGGTGTGGCTCTTTATGGGACAGGCCCATGGTGATCCCTGAAGAAGGGGATGGCTCTTGCTTGTCTAAATTGTTTTATTTGATGGGGAATGTGAATACACACACCTTACTCAGGGTGAACCAGGGATTGAATACCTTTTGGGGAAGGAGTGCCCAGGAAAGGAAGCTCATTGGCTGAAGACTGGGGACCTATCTAGATACCTCAATAACATGGAGAAGTCCAGGTTTTTATGCTACATGGCTTTCTGCTATGGACCTCTCAGTGGGGTGTCATGGTTCCGTGTTCCAGATCAGACAGTTTGGTAGGGAGCTGACTTTACTCCTGTCATTCTCAATTCTGAGAGTTTCCTGGGGTCTGAGCCTGCTCAACTGTGCCGTTCTTCTATCTGGTGGTACACTCCACTTGCCCCCCATCAGACTGGGATCAACTCATAGAGACTCACCTGCCTCATCCCCCAAGTCCTGGGGGGGAAGGTGTACATCACTATGCCTGGCCTCTTTCACCTGCCTCACCTCCCAAGTCCTGCGGGGGGAAGGTGTACATCACTATGCCTGGCCTCTTTCACCTGCCTCACCTCCCAAGTCCTGGGGGGGGGTGAAGGCATACATCACT
Source organism: Mus pahari (assembly GCF_900095145.1). NCBI lineage: Eukaryota > Metazoa > Chordata > Mammalia > Rodentia > Muridae > Mus > Mus pahari. The sequence goes on from NC_034610.1 coordinate 32,157,566, forward strand.
ATGCCTGGCCTCTTGTGTAGTGTTCCTGTGGGTTATTTACTATGATGCCTAGCCAAATTTCTCAATGTTTTGGCTTTGGGTTGACAGAAACATTCTGTGTCTTGATTATAACAGTGTTTACATGTATGTCAAAAGTAACTCAAGAAAAAGAAAGAAAAGAAAAGGAAAGAAAGAGAGAAAAGAAGAGAGAGAAAAAAGAAAGAAAGAAAAGGAAGAAGAAAAAGCATGGTTTGGGTAAGCTCAGAAATGAGTGCTTCTCCCTCATTCTACAGTGATGGGCATATCTAACATGACAACAAAATTGTATTTTAAAATGCACCTAACTAAACTTTTATAATTTTAAAATGTTCCTGAAACACAGGCAGGCAGGCATACACACACACACACACACACACACACATCAAGGGAATGTTAATACTGACTGGCTAGTAGACAGGCCTGTCCATTGTTACAGGTAAAGGACAAGGAAGGGAAGAAAGAAACCCCACAGCTTTTAGAACGGGGTGGTCCACAGTAAATACTTGTATGGGCACTGGTGGGCGGGACTCTGAAGACAGTCCCTCTGAGGCTGACCTGTTGGGGGATGCCATGGTGCACACTGCCCCACTAACCTAGAATCCAGCAACCCCAAATCAATAGTTTTGACCTTCAGTGGAGATTACTGCATAGACCTTACCCATTCAGGGGCAGACATACTAGGACACTCCCTGAACTATATCTGTAAATGCCATGTGTGATATTATAAATGTTCTTAGTAGGTATTGATGTAGCTTCACATGGAACACCCGTTTATTCCTAATGACACCTTGATGAAATATTTTACAGAACGCGATAGAGTAAGCACAGGTTAACCTAAGAGATAAGGGGTTAAGAATGGAGCCAAGGATCGCATTTTAATCCTGAACAGTATGACTCCAAATGTATCATTTTAGCAGCACTCAATCATTGTGTGGGAACTTGAAAGCACATTGCACCTGTGTGTACACAAGGTGAGGGCTAAATGATTAAAAAAGCGGGAAATGAACTTCGGAACTGAAGATTCCCAACTAATGAAGTCCATGGCCTTGCTAATCATGACCTGACACTATCATTAGGTAAAGCTTCCAGAGGGAGACAGGAACACCACGAATACCACATTAGGGTTAAGATGACAGCCAGTGAGCTAGCTCAGGAAGAAACTTGTGCTCACACCTCATGACCTGAATGTGGTTCCTGGAGGGAGCAAAGTCCTGACTGTTGTCCCTGTCACATGCCCAGCACACACATGCCTATGTGCATACACACAGAATAAATAAATGTTTCAAAAATAAAACAAACCCCAAGCGAGCCAAGCATGGTGACTCCCATCTCCAGTACCAGCACTGTACTGGAGAGAAAGCCAGGTTTTGCTGGGAGTTCAGCCTAGGCTATAGTCTGAATAACAACATCGAAAGCAAACACAGCCATCATTAAACGGGACCAGCTGTTTTGTCTTTCTATTTTCTACTTCATTCTAAAGGATACATTTCTCTTCATCATAACCATAACTGCTTCTGGCAGCACCACGAAAAGATACCATCAAGTGTTTGAATTACCTTGTATGAAGATGGAGGCTCTGCTCTGAGAGGAGTCTCAGGTAACTTGCCAGGTAAAGCATTTCCGTCCACAGTGGTTTCCACGTTCCCCATGAGGTAGTGGCTGGTGGTCTGCAGTGAGCTAACAGTTCCTACTGAAGAGGGAGAAGAAAGTTACCAAACTGCGGCAGCAGCTGGCCATCCCAAAGCACAGCAGTACTATCTATCTGTGATGACGGCACTGCACAGCAGTACTATCTATCTGTGATGA
>NC_034610.1:32160989-32170380 GCF_900095145.1 Mus pahari
TGCACAGCAGTACTATCTATCTGTGATGACGGCACTGCACAGCAGTACTATCTGTGATGACGGCACTGCACAGCAGTACTATCTATCTGTGATGACGGCACTGCACAGCAGTACTATCTGTGATTACAGCACTAACATGCATTTTGCTATGACAGAATATGAATTTTATTTACTGAGTTAGTACCAGGAAGAAAAACATGGTCAGACCACTATAAGGGGCTACAAAAGTTACTGTTTTGTCACAGTAACTTTACCCTAGACTTGGGAAACAGGAGCACAAATTCAAGAAGTTAAGTTCTCAGCCGCCACGTTGGAACTTCAGCTCTATGGTCTGATTCTATTCTGGCCTCTGGGGGTATCCATATACACATCTCACAATCACACACACACACACACACACACACACACACACACACCCCACACACTTTTTTAAGTATATAAAGCAAAATAATTTTATCAATATTTTAAAGTTTTTTTTTAAATACCTTTTTTGGAAAAGTCAGGAAGTGTGAATAAAATGTCGCTGTCTTGAGAAATAGAATAAAGCATGCTTTCTTCCAAAGGAAGGAAATAGCTTGAATATCTGAGTACTCTCTGATTCTTAACTAAAATGTCAATTTCAGTAACATTCTTTTGTTGAGCCTATAAAAGAAAAAATAAGTACAAGTACTATTTACTTTAAGTAATGCCCTACAGTTTAAAGTGAGCTTTCCTCCTTTATTTCGTAACTAAGAAACTCATCCTCCTTCTTCCCTCCCAGTCCTACTGTGTGGTATAAACTCATCCTTCTTCCCTCCCAGTCCTACTGTGTGGTATTTACAGCTTCAGCTGCAGCTTCACTTCATTCACACAGCGCCAAAGAGATGGCAACAGAACTACAAACACCACCAAGTCCTTTATCTTTCTGTTTGCAGATGCTTGGCACATTTCAGAAGATAGAAAGGAGTACGAATGTCAGATTTGCTACGCGATGAGACAGTTCTAGGGTGTTGTGATGGTTTGAATGAGAAGGGTCCTTACAGGCTGTTTGAATGATTGGTCCCCAGTTAGTGGAACTATTTGGGAAGGATTAGGAGGCATGGCCTTGTCACTGGGGGTGAACTCAGAGGCATAGTCTCTTTCTACCTGTAGATCAGGATGTAGCTCTTAGCTCCTTCTCTAGGCTCCATATCTGCTTGCCCACTGCCATGTGTCCCACCATGATGATAATGGACTAGCCCTCTGAAACCATAAGCCAGTCCCAAGTAAATGTTTTCCTCTATAAGTTGCATTGGTCATGATGTCCCTTCACAGCAATAGGAAAGTAAGACAAGTACCCAAGTACAAGTACAAGTGCTCAAAACAAAAGCACCCAACAACTGCACACATAACACAAATTTAATCTCCAGTTAACAAGCATAGTGTCTTACTTGTCTTCCATCAATCTCCACAACCTCTTCTTGAAGGACAATGAGCTGTGAACCGGAACTGTGTGTCACAGGCCTCTCAAGAACTAAGATCCTTACAGTGACAATTCCAAAATATTCTTTCTCCTCCAAATTTTCCACATTTTCACTCTTCACTATTAAACAAACAAACAACAGAAGTAGTGAGATTTTATACAAAAATTGCCTTTACAGCAGTTACTGTATTTGATGATTTCTATGACATGGACTTGGAACAAGACCGCAGCAAACGTGTTTTACTGGCTTCCTCTGTCCTTGACCTTACCAGTCTCTGATTTATAAAAGCAGAGATGAGCTGGCAAGTCCTTCCAGTGGCTTCCAGCCATTGGATAAAGAAACGCTTGCTGGTCTGCAGTCGGAATGTGCCATGTTACAGTGGCTGCTCCTCTGCTAGGGTTTCACAGTGTTTGCCAGTGCACACGGACAGCAAGCTCCAGGGAGCCAGTCTCATGCTCACAAAGCAAGCAGTCAGAGGAGGGCCCACATGCAAAGCTTTACTTTTTACTTCTTTCCTTAACTCTCTGCACCCAGTAAGTGGCTTTTTTACAGCTGGACAGATCAGGAATGGGGAAAGGGAGAGAGGTCTAGCCCTCCGTAATTGTGATGGGGAAAGAGCTGAACATATTTCATTGTATACATGTATGGAATTCTTAAAGATAAAGGAAACATTTTAAATGAGGAAAGCAGGCAGGAATAGAGGTGCACACCTCTAATGCCAGCACTTGAGCAGCCGAGGCAGCACGTGGCCAGCCTAACATAGAAAGTCTGCATAAGCCGGGCGTGGTGGCGCACGCCTTTAATCCCAGCACTTGGGAGGCAGAGGCAGGCGGATTTCTGAGTTCGAGGCCATCCTGGTCTACAGAATGAGTTTCAGGACAGCCAGGGCTACACAGAGAAACCCTGTCTCGAAAAAAACAAACAAACAAAAAAAGTCTGCATAACAAGACTTTCTCCAAAAAGCAAATTAGGGACTAGAGAGATGGCCCATCCATTAAGAGACCGGACTAGCCCATCAGAGGGTCTGAGTTCAGACCCAGCATGCACAGCAGACATCTTACTAATAGCTGTAATAGGATCTAATGCTCCCTTCTAACTTCTGTGGGCACCTGCACAGACAATAGAAACCTTTAAAACACTTGTAAAGAGGTACACACTGATCGATTTGCCACAACATGAACATTTAGCTGTTGTCTCCCAAATATGAGGACTACTTGTCAAAAAGCATACAGATACACATTCCTAAATGCACACCTAGGGGCTTAAACTCATTGTGAGCCATTAAAGGGCTGTTCTTTGATCTAGAACACTGGATACCAATTCATTAGCTACTTAGTATTGTCAGTCACCTCACTCAGCTTCTCCTCAGGCTCTAGCCATAGCATGCTCACAGTAATTTGGGGTATGTGGTCATGATGTGTCTGTGATTAGTGCCTCTGGGCTCCAGTGCTGTCAGCGCTGGGCTCAGCATCCCCTCTTTTATTGTCTCAGTGCTTTTGTTGTGCTTACTGTAGTGCTGAGGATGGACCCCAGGGCAGTTCACTTGATAGGCAATATCTACCACTGAGGAGGCGGGCATCTTCCCTCACTAAGTTGTCCAGATCCAGTGACTGTCCTACCTCAGCCAAGCCAGGAGCTGGGACTATGGAAACACAAATCTGCATGTCGCAGTGCCTGGCTTAATAAATCAGTGTTTCAGTCCTATTTACTCACTAGTGTTCCTCCCAGCCTGGCCGGCATGTCTAAGCCCACAGCCTGGGGCACAAGAGAAATACAACCAAGAGGTACTCTCACACCTCTACCGTAGAATAAATTCACAACAGCAGAAGCCACTGGTGCTGACCTCCTCCTCACTGCAGTGATCAGTTTTGAAAGAATTTTCTCAGTGATGCTTGCTGTTCCAGGCATGGATGAATAACCCTGCTCAGCTCCCCACCTCAGAGCCAGACAGGCCCAGTCATTACTTCTCAGGAGCCAGAGCAGGAGTGACATTGCCCATGTCCTTTATGTTACTCAAATAAAATTATACAGTCCAACATAACACTATCCGATCCCTTAAATAACCAAAACCCTTCAGATTTAGAAAGAAAAGCAGGGGCTTTTCTTAAGAGCACTCGCAGAGGCGCTTGGATCAGTTCTCAGAATCCGTACAGCGCCTCACAATGGCCAACCACTCCCGTTCCAGAGGACCCAACATCCTCTCTGGCCTTCTTGGGTACCAGGTATATACATGGTATAGCCATACATGCAGACAAAACACCATACACATAAAAAGAAATGAGTCTTTAAAAAGAAGAGCATTTTGTTGACAGATGAGTAAGAGCAATAAAGGAGGAGCCACACATACAATTAGTAATTAGTACCTGCCTATCTTCTATAACCAGGATGGATGAGATCTAGGATTCGCCAGCTGGCGAGCCCACGTCTATGCCCACGGTTACACTGCTAACCTCGCAGCAACTAAAGGCCAGCCCCAGGAAGGAGTAAGTAAACAGCATCTCAATAATCAACAGAGCTCTAAATGTCTTAGCCACTACTATAGAAACAATGTTTCACTTTAAGGTTACACTTCACATCAGAACTAATTTAGTATTATTAAAGACATAGTAATGTTGGAAACAATTCAGTAGTACTCACCTATCAAAGTCTGACAGCTTATCCGGGTGACACCACTATTTACAGGTAAGTCATTTACATATACCTGTCCACTCTCATAGGTTATGTTAAGAACAACCTTGAAATAAAGCAGCATATACATTAATTCCAATGGTTTATAAATGACCACAAACTCTTTCTATCAAAGCCACATCATCTAACTATGTGTGTAGCAGGTGTTAACAGTTTGGGTATGCCTTGCCCCTCAAGGACCCATGTGTTGGAAGCTTAGTCTCTCTCCAAGTGGTGATGTTGGGGGGAGGGGGAGCCCTCTAAGATACAAAGCTTAGTGGTAGATGTCTAATCCCTAGGACAATGTCTTCAAAGGAACTATGGAACCCCAGTCTCTCTTATCTGGTATCTGGCAAAATAAATTACTTCTTCTGTTAGCTCCTACCACTATGGTACCATTTGCCATCAGACCAAAGACAACCACTACCAGCAATGTGTCCTTGAACCTCTGTAGCTAAGCTAAAAGCAAAACATCAAAAGCCCTTTTGGTTTTGTTTAGGGCTTTTGTTTTGTTTGATATATTTTTTAAAAAGTTATGTATTTTTATTTTATTTGTATGAATGCTTTGCCTGCATGCATGTCTGTGCACCATGTGTGTAGTGCCTATGAGGAAAACAGGATGCTGGTCCCCTGGAAGTGAAGATACATGTTGAAGGCTAGGCTGATCCAAGGCTTTCCCTGAGGCCCTGATATATAGCAGGAACATTTTACTAAACTCTCTAAACCTTGAGCCTGCTTGGCAGAGTCAGTATGGCCTGGAGCCAGGACCTTGGGACAGCTATGGATTCTGATCTTTGAGAACCCAACACTTCCCACCCTAAGGGGCTACGTTGTGTGTCCCAAGCCCATCCTCTGACACCCTTGAGATATCGAGCATCCCCCTTGTGAAGAACTGCTTGAATCACTTCCTACTGACTTATTCCCACAGTATGGTAGACTTTTACTGACACTGTACCATTTTTCCCATAAAAACTACACACAAGACACTGTATATAGCTTATGCAAGCCCCCCGACCCAAACTCTTCTATCTTCTTTATCTTCTCATCCCCCTCAGAACTCTGTCACTGGAGAATGACCTGCTGGTCTGGGTCAGTTATAGATGGTTATAAACTGCCATTTGGGTACGCTGGGAATCCAACCTGGATCCGCTACAAGAGCAGCCAGTGCTCTTAACCACTGAGCCATCCTTCCAGCCCTTGGTTTTGGGTTTCTTGAGACAGTCTCGCTACTTAAGAAGCACAGGCTGACTTTAATTTGAGGTAAGCCCTTTCTGCCTCCGCCTCCAAAGTGCTGGGATTACAGGAATGAAGTGCTACACCCAGCCTCATTAGCAAAGCCTCATATAGCCTGACATAGATTTCACGTATTTATATAGAGTAGCCTGCCTTAGGCATTCCAATGTAATAACAGAACATGGACTAATACAATCAGTAAAACTTTCTGGCTAAATGTTATAGTAAAAATATAATCAAAAGAAGACAAACCTGTTCTTTAGATACTTCCCCATTCTTGCTCAGGGTAGTTACATTGATTTGGATGGCATCCTACAAAACAAAGGTATAGGTTGGACAGATATGCACTTTACATATTGAAAATAACCTGTGTGGGCAAGTTCAACTATTTCTTGGATTCACAAGTGATGATGAAGAGTCTCCAAGAGTCTAAGAGAGGAAATAAGTCCACATCGCTCTGACTTTACAATCACCCAGTATTTATTTGGTTTCCTGGTGCTTGGCCGCACAGGTGCTATTTTTACCCAGAAGCAATTGCGGCTCAACTACAACTTCATATACAAGTGTGCTTGAGAGTTGCAAGGCTGTTGCTACTGCTTTGTGATTTCTGTATTCAAAAGAAGAGTTCTAGCATAATTCTAAAACATTATAAGCAGAATAAAGAGCTGGAGATGGCTCAAGAGTTATAAAAGCGCTTGTTGCAAAACAGGACCATGGGAAACACTGAATCCACAAGGTTATCCTGTGACCTCCATTGGTCTAAGTTCCCGATCCAACACCACACACACATAGCAAGTAAAGTTTTAAAAATAAAAAGTGACTATCATGACAGTCACTTCTGTCTTTAGTGTGTTCCTAGCAAATAAGTTTCTTGCCATTTGGGGAAAACTCGAATTTTATAATCTCTAAACTTTCTCCTACTACACTGAAGAAGGTCAATGTGGCAACAAGAGTAAAACGTGGGCTGGCATTTTGCCATGGCAGGGTTCTCACAGTAAGCCAGGAATCTGAAAGACCTGTGACTTCAGAGCGGTTGAATCTCGTTCCCCTGGGATGTTGAAGCTCAACTCCGACCCATCACGCAGGAAAGGACCGCTCCTCCCACCCCACCCCCCACGCCCCCGTACACACACACACACACACACACACACACACACACACACNCACACACACACACACACACACACACACACACACACACACACACACACACACACTAAAAAGAAAGCCCATCCTGGAAGCGATAGACCTTCAGCCTCCCCCAGTCGCTAGCCCGAAAGGCGCTCCCTCCTGGTCGCGGCCGGGCAGGCACAGGTGGCCTGGAAAATTGCTAATTGAGCAACACAAACCTCTCCAGGGCCCAGGGCCCGGCCCTAACCAAGGAAGGAACCATTACCAACGCCCGAGGTCACTGGTGATCGCGCATTTTCTACAGCAAAGCCTGGCAGGATCCTAACCGGTTCGAGAGGCGCTACGAACCTCAAGTTCGATGGCCGCAGACTTGACCACACTTTCAAGGACGCCTGGGCGCCTTCCTTGCGTTCCCCTTCGGGGGACCCACCCCGCCCGGCATCCGGGAAAGCGCCCCTTTCTCTCCGGGCGGCCAGACCCGGTCCAGCCCGGCACCCCCGGCTGTCCACCTGCGGGAGGGGGCAGCGTCACCCCGCCCGGACTCCCGGAGGTCCCGGCAGAGGAGCGGCCTGTGGCGGCCGCCCAGTCCTACCTGCGGGGCTGTGGACGGCAGCCTGGGCGCGCTGGTGGTCAGCCATCCCGCGGCTGGCAGCGCCACGAACAGCAACAGCCGGACGGGCAGCGGCGCCGACAGGGCGCCCTCCATCTTGGACAACACCGGCGCCGGGCGGCGGGAGGTGAGGGCGTGGCGGTCCGGGGCGGGGCGGGGCCTAGGGGAGAGGAGGGGCCGGGGGGAGGGGCCGGGGCAGGGTCGACTCCTCCCAAATGGGGCAGGTCGACTGAGTTGCTGAGGTTGTTCAGGCCTTTGACGTCTATGGACTGAGCCAACTTTGTGAGCGTCCTCCTGGCGTTTGGGATGAGAATGGGGTTTTCTCCAAACAAGTGCAATTCTTTACGAAGCCTTTACTTTTGGAGTGTGATTTTGTTTTCTCTTTCGAAACAGGATCTCGAAACAGTAGCGTAGGCTAGCCTTGAACTACTTACTGATCCTGCTGCGTCGACCTCCTCAGTGCTGGAATTGCAGACGTGTGCCACCCTCTCACCTCAACCTTGATGGTGCTTTTTCATTACTATCAATATGTTCATATACTTACAAGCACAACTAGTGTCTTATAAACTGACAGGAATGAAAAATAAAAAGTTAGCACTTGGAGAGATACTGGCTTTTTCACTATGCAGCCCCAGAACCCTCTATCTACACCAAGCTGACATTCAACTTGTGACAATTCTCTGCCTCCTGAGTGTTGAGTGTTGATGGCAAACACCACCGATCCTACTGACTCACAAGTTGACACCTTCGGCTACAGGTGAAGCTTTCTTAAGCAGTTTTATGAAGGACTGGGGCCTCCTTACAGCCCCAAGTATCTGATTCGATTAGATTGCATTAGAGCTGGGAAACTGATCATTTGTCATGGGTCAGGACTGAGGACCTGGCCCTTCCCTTAAATGTCCCACTGTACTTTTGGCGACGAGAGAAAATGCCACCAAGTGAAGCCCGGTTCACATGTCTCCATATCCTGCTCCATTACTTTCTTAACCTATGAAATGAAGCTGTAGACCTTTCTTTGACCTGTTAATTTTTAAAATTTTAGGTAAATGGGTTGTAAACCACCATGTGGGTGCTGAGAACCAAACCCCAGTCCTTTGTAAGAGCAATAAGGGGCCTTAACCGCTGAGCCACCTCTCCAAACCATTTTTCTAATCTTTTAGCTTGTATTTATTGTGGAGTGGGGTGTCATGTGGACATGAGAGGACAACATCCAGGGGCCAGTTCTCAGCTTCTGCCATGTGGCTTACGGGGATCCAACTCAGGTCGTGAGGCCAGCTAGAAAACAATTCTGTCCAAATTGCACTGAGCTTCAGGGAGGGGCTGGAGCATATTGGCTGGGGAAGAGTAGGAGACCTGGCTCAAGCCAGGAGGCTACTGAGAAGTCCTCAACCATGGTGATTTCCCACCATTGCTCTGGGGTCCCCACACTTCTGTTACTAACCCCTCACATGTGTAAGTCCAATAAACCCAAGGATTCCCTGGGCGAATGCTGGTGGAATTATATTTTGGTTTGTCATAGACCTTAGAAGTAGGGGTAGATGCTCACAGCTCCCCTGGGGAAGGAGTTTTCTTAATACAGGACTGCATACCGATTGACACGTAGTTGTATATATGGCCTGTTAGGTAGAATAAGAAATTTATTTAGGGGGCTGATGAGATGGCTCAGTTGATAAGAGCACTGACTGCTCTTCCAAAGGTCCTGAGTTCAAATCCCAGCAACCACATGGTGGCTCACAACCATCTCTAATGGGATCCATTTCAAATCCTAGGGCCCAAGGTAGGTAGCTCACAACCACCTGTAGCTTTAGTTCCAAAGGATGTAAGGCCTTCTGACTTAACACATGCAAACACAGACACACACAAATAAATATAAAAAAGAAATAATCCAAGTTCAGAAAAAGACAGGCGTGGAGTAGAATATATAGAACATATGTAAAAGGTCCCAAAGTCCATGTGTGTGACGGTGGTAGGGGATAAGGCTGCTTGTTCTGCAAGAGAGCTCTTCCTAGTATCAGGCCAATCTTTATTTCATTGTCTCTGCGTGTGGCATGAGCTCTGGGAAGGAGCAGCCAAACTTTAAAGCATGGAGCAAGCTCAAATAGATTCTCCTTGGCACTTATTCTTCGGACAAAGGGGAAAAACAGCCAAGTAGTTAAAGGTGATGAAAAGCAACTTTATCATCTGTATGACACTGCTTCCTTTATTATCTGTATAACACTGCTTCCTTTATCATCTGTATGACACTGCTTTCTTTATCATCTGTATGACACAGGGTTTCTCTGTATAGCCCTGGCTGTCCTGGAACTCA
>NC_034610.1:32170395-32182099 GCF_900095145.1 Mus pahari
GAGTGCTGGGATTAAAGGCGTGCGCCACCACGCCTGGCTACACTGCTTTCTTTATCATCTGTATGACACTGCTTTCTCTGGGTCCCATTTTATTACATGCACATATGAATCACATGATTTGAAAAAATAAAATTACACAACTATGATAAGCTAACAATCCCCCAAATGATACAACCCCCAACTGTGAATACCTCGTTAAAAGGTTCTGTTCACTTTCTATTCTGAAGAAAATGGTTTCATCCACCTGACTTTCACATTCATATGCAAAATCAAGAATTAACTTGGCAGTTGCTTATGAATAATAAACTCATCAGTATTAATGCAGTACACACTTTGATCTTATTTTGAGTCAGCTCATATCAACTGGATTTATTTAAGCACAAAACTCATCCAAGGGTTCAATTTAACTAATACCCAGCCAGTTTGATTATGTACACATTTGATGCATTCTGATATTTGAGGCAGAAAACAGTTTGAAACATCTAATATCTTAGAAAAGTAAGTTTATAAGATACAGAATACACTTCTAATTGATCATTAATAATCTTTGAACCCAAATACAGATACATCTGCCTCCTAAGTAACTCCTTATTTCACTGTTTTTTCTATTACTTTCATGATCAAAATTTGAGTTTGCTGTTTTCTGTGATGCAAAGCAAGCTTGCCAGCAAAGGGAAATCTGGGGACTGCTGTGCCTGGATGCAATTTTGGGGCAGAGTGAGTCACAGGGCTTTCAGTCACACATCTTACTCAGTGTTTTCCAGAATTAGCCAACTACATATTTTTATACTTCCCAAAAATTCCCAGAAGAGTCCCAAGAGGGAGAACAAGAAACAAAGCCACATTTCTTGTTGTTGTTGAATACTATTATGTCAACTTGACACAAGCTAACATCACCTGAGAGGAGGGACCCTCAATTAAGAAAATTCTTCCATAAAATGGGGCTGTACTGTAGGGCATTTTCTTAATTCCTGATTGATGGGGAAGGGCCAGCCCACTGTAGGAGAGGCCTTCTCTGGGCTGGTGGTCCTGGGTTTTTATAAGAAATCAGGCTGAGCATGCAATGGAGAGAATGCACAGCAGGAAGCAGCACCTCTCCAAGGCCTCTGCCTCTGCTCCTGCCTCCAAGGTTCCTGCCCTGGCTTAACTCCGTACAGTTATGAACTATAGATTGGCGGCATAAGCCAAATAAACCCTTTCCTCTCCAATTTGCTTTGGTCATGGTGCTTCGACATGGGCAATCAAATCTTTTTCTTTTTTTTTTCTTTTTTTTCGAGACAGGGTTTCCCTCTATAGCCCTGGCTGTCCTGGAACTCACTTTGTAGACCAGGCTGGCCTCGAACTCAGAAATCTGCCAGCCTCTGCCTCCCAAGTGCTGGGGATTAAAGCTGTGTGTCACCACCCCCGGTGGGCAATCAAATCTTACTTCAAATTTCTAAGTTTTTGTTGTTCTTGTGCCTATGGTGTGTGTGTGTGTGTGTGTGTGTGTGTGTGTGTGTGTGTGTGTGTAAGTAACAGCGCCCTGGCTGTTCTGAAACTCCCTCTGTAGACCAGGCTGGGCTTAAACTCACAGAGACCCACCTGCCTCTGCTTACTGAGTGCTAAAATTAAAGGCTGCACCACCATGCTCAGCTTTTCTAAGAAATTTAAAAATTGCTTTTACTGGAACCGTATTGTCCATGTGTTTAAAAAAAAGTTTTGGGGTTTTTTTTGTTAGTTTGTTTTGTTCTGTTTGTTTGTTTGTTTGTTTGTTGAGATAGGGTCTCGCTATGTAGCTTAGCTGGCCTGGAATTCTATGTAGACCAGGCTGGTCTATCTTTGCCTCTCAAGTACTAAGATTAAAGGTGTGCACCACCATGACTTGATAGAAATAAATTTTATTAGACCCAGTGATGACATGCCATATTCATATAAATAGTTAAGCAATAGAAATATTAGTGTAAGGTCAGCAAGAGGGCTCAGCGGGCAAAGGTGCTTGCCCTCCAAGCCTGATGACCTGAGTTTGCTACCTAGAGTCCATGTAAAGGTTTCCGGAAGGAACCACCTGTCTCTGCCATACTGTCCTCTGACCTCCACACAGGTGCCACGGCACACTGACCCAGACATTGTCAAAATACTAGGGTCTAAAAAGAATGACTCTGTCAATCAACAAGTATTATGTCATTTTGTTTGAATTCTTTCTGTGTATTTAAACCTTACAACAATCTAATACATGGTTACAATTCATGAAAATATGTGACTGTTTTTAATAACTGTTTCAGGCAAAAAAACATGGAGCCAACACCCTCCTGACTCTCCCCAAAGCTAGGTTCCACCACCAGTCTTCAATATACAAATTAAAGAGACAATTTTGAAAAGCAAAGAGAGGGTATTTATTCAGTGTGGCCACACTGGGAAGAAGAACAAATAAGAGACTAATGATCTTCATGTTAGTCTTCAGGGTACTGGCATGAGCTTTGGACTTAAACAGAGGAAGAACGGGGGCACAGGGGAAAGGATGCATAAACACTGCTGGCCACACTGTGGTCTCACCACTCTCTCAGGTCTGGTTCTGCAAAGTGGCCCAAAGAAATCCTTATTGCTGTCATCCCATCCCATGAGGGTAGTATTCTGGTTCCTACAAGATGATCACTTCTGCTCCAGAGTGTGGCCTCATCTGGAAGATGACCTATCCTTCAAGGTCCTGCAGATGACCTATCCTGCAAGATCCTGCTGCTTTAGAATCCAAGCTGATTCAAGAGAGATGAGTCTAGGCCATGACAAGTTAACAGTGACCAATGTCTGGTATTTTCAGTTATTACAAAGGCATTTCTTGAATGCTTAGACCTATCTACTATTGCTGCTTTTTAATCATGACCTGGGTATAGCTCAGCAGTTAGAAGGAACTGTTGCTCAATCTTAAGGTGAACTTTGGATTACAACACTCGCAGCAGGCAGTTCACATAGATACCTGTAACTCCAGCTCTAAGGCATCCAACACTGTCTTCTGGATATGGATATGTGTGTGTGTGTGTCTGTCTCTGTCCCATCTCACACACACACACACACACACACACACGCGTGCACACACACGCACACATGCACACACACACGCACACACGCACGCACGTGCACACACACACACACACACACAGTTTTTAGAGATGGTAGTCACATAGTGAGCCTCTCTCAAAACTACAACAAAAAATAAAATAGCAGTCACAGTACAATTAGGAACACATGAACACAAAGCTACACAATGTTAGCACCATTATCAATTCCAGTTTGTAGGAGGCCAGCTTTATCATGCATTTTTCTAAGTTTTGCATTCTAGAAGACATATTCAAAAAGAAACATAAATACACTTCATACAAAAGAATCTACAATTTTCACCACAGCTATACTGGTGCTTTTTAAAAGTGTTTTCATTAGTATCTACTAACTATGCACAAGTTTCATTACCAACCTTTCCTATCATATTCTTCCGCCCATCACTCTCTCGCTCCCTCCCTTCCCACCATCCTCTTCCCAATAGCAGCTCTTCTGCTTTTTCATCTGCCTCTCAGATGGGTTTTCTTAGGGTTGTTAAATGGATATGGGTGAGTGTCTTTACAAGGGATGGACACATTACCATGAAGGAAATATCTCTTTCTTCCATCAGTCATTAAATACATACAAATCCCCAGGGAGAGGTGGAGCCCTGTGAACCCTCCCCTTTTATGACAGAGTGTTTATGGGCCCAGACTTGTGCAAATAACCACAGCTGCTGTGAGCTCAGCAATGCTACAGCCACATCATGCCTGGAAGACAGCATTCCACACTGCTCCTTTACCCCTTCCTCCAGCTCTTACATCCCTTCTGTACCCTACTTCTCTGGTGTTCCTGAGCCTTGGAGATGTCTCTCTTAAGCTTATTTTTGTTGTATCCCATAGGTTTTGGCATGTTCTATTCTCATTTTCATTCAACACTAGGAATTTAAATTTTTTTATCCTTAGCTTTTTTTAACATTCATGTTCAATAGTATTAATATCTACTTTGTGGATTTTCTGTAGTTTCTGTTGCTTTCTAGCTTTTATTCCATTATAGTCAAACAGATTACAAAAGGTTACCTTAAAAAAAAAAAAAAACAAAACAAAAGGTTACCTTAAATTTTCTGTACTTGTTGAGACTTGACTTTTGTCCTAATATATAAACTTATCTATTTTAAAGATAGTTCTAAAGGCTCCTGAGAAGTGTATTCTGTAGTGTGTGGATGGATGTTCTAATCTGTTAAGCCCATTTGATTTATGATGTCATTTAACTCCAGTGTTTTTAGCTTTTGCATACATATAACCTGTCTATTGGTGAGAGCGTAGGGCTAAGTCTATGACTCTATCTAGCAGTGTTTGCTTTATGAAGTTGGGTTCACGTGTTCAGTGCATTTGTTTAGAATTATAATGTCTAAAACATGTTCCCATCAGTACGAAGTGATTTCCGTTGTCTCTTCTGATTTAAAGATTATTTTGTCAAATATAGAATACCAAAGTCTACTTTCTCCCAGTTCCATTTGCTTTGAATACCTTTCCCCAATCTTTTTGCTCTAAGATAAATTCTGTCTTTGATGAAGGTGTGGTTTTGGAGGCAGCAAATGGGAGATGTGCTGAGATTAAAGATGTGGACCATTATCACCTGGCTTTTGTTTTTAAACAAATCTGCAAGCCTTCCTCTTTTTGATTGGCAAACTAAGACCACAGATATTCAGAAAAGGGGTGTATTAAACCCTGCTACTCTGTTGTCTTTATGAAGTGCTGTTTCCTTGATCCTCATTTGTTTATCTACTGTTGTAACATCTTCGACTTTTCTCTCTTGTATCCTCTTTATGTGTATATCATTACCCACAGGTTCAAGAGTTCCTCTCCCAGTATCCTCTGTAGGGCCAACTGCCTTTGTGCTCATAAATTCCATTAGCCTGTTTTTGTTTTCTTTGTTTGTTTGTTCATGGAATGTTTCTGCCTCTCCACCAATTATACGATAGCTTTCTGGGGTACAGTAGTCTGGGTTGGCAGCCATTGTCTCTCAGAACTTGAAATACATTCTGTACCTTTGGGATTTTTAATGTTTCTGTTGAAAACTAAGCTATTATTCTAATAAGCTTCCTTTTATACATGTCTTGGTGTTTTTCTCTCCTGGAGCTCTCGATACACTTTCTTTGTTTTGTATATTTGGTGTTTTAATCATAATATGATGAAAATTTCTTTTCTGATCCTATTTCTTGAGTGTGGGTGTGTCTCTTTCCTTACAGTTGGGACACTTTTTGCTATAATTATTTTCAGGCTTTCTTTTTATTAAATTCCATTTTCACATATTGAGTCCCTTTCCTCACTTAGCTGTATATTCTCTTGGAGTTCGTTTTGATTATGCATGCCCACGCTGTCTTTGAACACATATATCATCGCTCTTTGAATTCTGTGAATTTCTTCTAAACTTGTCCCACTGAGTGTCAATACTCTGGGACTGGTACTTTTGAGAGAAGCCATACTGTCTTTTTCATTTTACGTGTGTTTTTTCATAGAGACATGTGGGGGCTCTGGCAAATGTCATGGCTGGCAGAGAGGCAGTCTGTATGCAGCAAGAAGGAAAGCCAGTTCAACATGACTCATGTTGGTGTTGGTTCATACTTCTGTAGTTTGATACCAGCCAGTTTGTTTTAGATATATTTAAATATGTTACAATTTGAGAAAAAAATGTTTTCTGGTAACAGTTGTCTCAATTCTGTGTGTACAATAAAGCTTACGGTGTGATTTCATTGGAATTCTTCTGTAAAGTACATGTGACCTCTACCATGAAAATGGGTTCTATAGCTTGAGCACCTAGGATCTGGCTTGGTTTCAGTCCTACAGATGTTTAGAGGACACTAGGCTATAAAGTACATGTGACATTTCTTCGAAGGAGGGTTCTATTGCCTGAGAAAGATAAAGGTCTAGGGAAGGAGAATATGGGATAAATATAATAGTGTGGTGTGGCCCATAAACAGCACAGATCACCATGCTATTAACAACATCCACTTCCAGCCTTCTAGGTGGAAAACAGGTATACACATTTTAAGTGTTGCAGTTCTGAAAGGAAAGTCATTCTCTATAGAAGGGTTTCAGCTCTGCCCAGAAAGGTATTCTGGCCGTCAGAAGCCAAGGGATACCATAAAATCACGCTGCACAACTTCACACGAGATTTACTGGCAGGGAAAACCCCAGGGGGGTGGGTATTGCTCCTTGGGTGGTTGCTGCAGCAGCTAACTGTGCAGAAGGTAGGGCTTATATAGAATTTCTTAGGGGGTGGAGTTTTCCAGGGTAACGATTAGTGGGATTTTTTTTTCCATGTTTGGTTACTCTCTCACCTTGGGGCTGGGAATGAATGTTAAAGCTGGCAGGAAACATTAAGGCCAGGGCTGTTAGGGAAACCTGCTGGGGAGAGGAGCCACTAAAGATCCTTAGGCCTGGGGCTGGCCCCTTTCCTGACTTGGGGATTTATAAAGTTTACAAAGTAAACTTTACAAATTTACAAAAGGTGTTAACTGCTACTTGAGTTGGTGTGAATAGCCAACATACATCCTTTCCAATGAAGAGACAGTGTCATCCTAAATAGAGCAAAATTCATCAAAGCTTCAGCTGGCCCTTCCTTTTCACCCCAGCCTACTGCCACCATAAAATGTCCCCAAGGGAACTGTCAAATTGGCAGCATCTGTCAAAATAGCTTGCTGCTGTCATGAGGAGCTGCCCATGGTAGTCATACTTTCTTTCCTGCCTCAGCCTCCCACCTTCCTGAAATATCACTGCAGGAGCTGTCCCACAGGACCTGTCCATAGTGGCAGTACCTTCTCTCCAGCCTCCCAGAGCAGCTCCACAGAGATGGAGCCTCAGCCAAAGCTGCCTGTGGCCAGGAAGGACTCCATACCCTAACCCATGGGCCTCACGCAGGGAAAGTGAATAAAATCCATCAATCCCTGAGCAAGAAACCTGCTCCCATGTCTCAGGATGCCCTTCTCCTGGGATTGTTTCCTTTCAGAGCTGTATGATTTCTGGGCTTCCAAGTCCCAAGATACCCTTCCATCTGAGCAGAAATACTTACAATTAATGTAAGTTATTGTACATGGGGCCCAGAGTAAAAAGAAAACTACAGTAAGTTAGATGATAGAGACAATGAAGAGGAAGAGAACATAGAGAGTAGAGCACTCCAGGGGAAAGAGTAAGGGAAGAGAAGGGAGTGGATTCAAGGAGAGGTGAAGCTAGGCTGTCAGTTAACACAATAACATCACCTCTCTGGAGACTGAGGAACAGAGGCTCTGCAAACCAGGCCAGAATATGTTCAATGGGAGAGGAGAAAGTGAAAGGAAATACAGAGCACGGACAGTAAACAGTGTAGGTGTGGAGGGAGAGAGCTGCATTGAAATGTGGGGCATAAAAACAGCCTGGCTTGAGGGTTGACTCTCATCTGCATTCTCTTGCATTCCTTTCCTATGTCCTAGAATCCTGTTTACAGCTTAAGCATTCCTCTGCAATGGGAATATTCCTTAGGATGTTCAGATTACCAGTGCTATCCTAGTTAGCGGGCAGTGTTTCACAGATGGATTGCCAGGTCTTGTCACACCTCTGCTAATTCCTTCAGGACACTGGTTGCAAATGTTGGCCCTGCCTCTGTGTAGCTGTACTCACTCTCTTGTGTTTTGCAAAGAGTCTGTATGTAGGTTCCTATGTATACTTTTAGTTCCTACCAGGTTTTCAGTTCGCTGAAGGTTATGCAGATCTGACTCAAATGTTTGCTTTTGAGGCAGGGCCTATGTGTCCTTGGTTTGCTTTTACTTGCTATAAAGTGACTATGATCTTCAACAATTCTCCCCCTTCCACAACTTGAGTGCTGGGGTTACAGACAGGTGCAAGAAACATTTTCCTGGGTAATATCCATGCTAGGTAAGCATTGTATCACCTGAGGTATATCCCCAGCCACTTCCTGACAAATTCCTTAGTGTTATCTTTGAGAAACTTAAATTTTTTTATGTGTATGGGTGTTTCACCTACATGTGTGCCTGTGCACGACAAGCATGCAGTACCCTTAGAGGCTAGAGGAGTATGTGTGATCCCTTGAGACTGGAGTTACAGATGGTTGTAAGCAGCCATGGCCATGCTAGATGTTGAACTAGGTCCTTTGGGAGAGCAGTCAGTGCTACTATCCACAAATGCTTCTCTCCACCCCTCCCCCACATCTAAAAAAACTGTATGTGAGCATGCATGGATATGGTGTGCATGTGGAGGTCAGAGGGTAGCATTTGGAGTTGGTTCTGTCCTAACTTGTGGGTTCCTGAGGTCCACACTTAGGCTGTAAGCCTTGCGGTGATAAGTGTTTTAGTTACTGAACCATTTTCTCAGCCTGAGTTCACACTCACAAGATGATCGCTCCTGTCCTACTGGCTTGGCTTGGCTATTGTATTTGCCCTCATTGAAGGGTGTCTCTCCTGTCCTACTGTCTTGGCTTGGCTATTGTATTAGATGATCNCTCCTGTTCTACTGTCTTGGTTTGGCTATTGTATTAGATGATCGCTCCTGTCCTACTGTCTTGGCTTGGCTATTGTATTTGCCCTCATTGAAGGGTGTCTCTCCTGAGAATCTCTGCTGTCCCAAGAGTCTAATATGATTTTAGGAACTGTTAAGGACATTAATGTCTCAGTACTGTCAATCAAAGTAAAGAACATGGACACAGGCTCTCATTTTTCTTTTAAATACCTCATGGAGTTGAAATTTTTATTTATTTATTTATTTATCAAAACCAGAATTTAACTCTGGTACCAGAGTTTGGAACAAGGGACTGACACATGCAAGGCAAATGCTGTACTGCTATCACATTGCTTTGAGGATAATCTTGTTTTCTTCCAGTTCAAGCCAGACAGGCTCAGTCATCCATCCAAACTATGCCAATGCAAGAGATAAACAATAGTGAAGGACTCATAGATACATGCCAACAAGTTCTTAAAGCACTAAGAGAGGCCGAGAAGAGAGCTGTATTCAAGATGGCTGCATTGGTAAGGGAACAAATCAGTCCGGTGACTTATTAACCCCTGCACAGCTAAATCATCTACATGTGTTCTAGCCCTTCTCCAATGATTTTTCTAAACTAGAAGGCGGTTAACAGGTGCAGGGTTTTGGATTACACCTTTCTAAATGGGACCAGACTATAAGTAAAGTCATGTTTCTTTACTATCTTCTGTTTCCTAACTTCCTTGGAAATATAAGGAATACACATGCTTAGTGAACACTTCTAGCTATGGAATTGCTTCAAATACCATTTTTCTTTAAAAAAAAAAAAAAACCTTTACCTTTAAAAAGTCCTTTCTCCTCATCTTCCTGGATATGCCTATGATCTGTCATATCATATCTGATTCTCACAAGTACACATTAAAGTGACATAAAAGCGAATAGTATGCTTGATTAGAAAAGAGTGTACTGGGCTGGAGAGATGGCTCTGCGGTTGAGAGCACGGGCTGCTCTTCTGAAGGTCCTGAGTTCAAACCTCAGCGACCACATGGTGGCTCACAGCCATCCGTAATGCGATCTGACTCCCTCTTCTGGAGAGTCTGAAGACAGCTACTGTATGCTTACATTAAATAAATAAAAAGAGCCGGGCGTGGTGGCGCATGCCTTTAATCCCAGCATTCGGGAGGCAGAGGCAGGCGGATTTCTGAGTTCGAGGCCAGCCTGGTCTACAAAGTGAGTTCCAGGACAGCCAGGGCTATACAGAGAAACCCTGTCTCGAAAAACCAAAAAAAAAAAAAAAAAAAAAAAAAAAAAAAAAAAAAAAAAAAAAAAAAAAAAAAAAAAAAAAAAAAAAGAGTGTACCAAAACCTGGAAACGTCATCAGCATTAAAAAAAAAAAACCGGTACTTTTTATTATATAACTCCAATGTAAGACTGAAGCCTTTGTATTCTTATTTTTTGCACAAAACCTCGGTGCTGTTAAGCCATGTGCAGTCCTGATCTACACACACTAGTATGATCAAAAGCAACAAGAAAAACCCCAAACTAAAGCTTGTGAGTCTCCTTTTCAGGCAGCCATCGATGCCTCGGGCCTGGCGATTTTGATGGAGAGACTATGGAAACCCCAGGGCAACCTCTTACAAAGGCGAGGGGAGGGCGTGCCGCCGGCTTGGAGGGCTCTCAGCTCTCGGACGGCTCCGCTATTCCTACGGAGTGGCCCTCAGGAGATACAGGCCTTTATATGGGTCACCAAGGGCGGAGGAGAGTCTTCAAGCAGCCTCCCCAGCCGGAAGACAGCAGGCACCAGACAACAGCGGCCGGGCCGAACGAGCCGGCCATCGGGCCGCGGGAAACTGCGCCTCCGAGGTGGGAGACGGCGCCCTCGGGTGACGCCAGAAGCCGTCGCACACATCGTGACGTAAGACGTCGGCGCGCGCGCTGCCTGCGCGTGCGCCTGTCATTGCCGGCGGGGGCGGGGGGAGCGGGGGTGTTTGTTCCTGCGGAGAAGCCGGCGCCATGGCGGTTCTCTTGGAGACCACTCTGGGCGACGTGGTCATCGACTTGTACACCGAAGAGCGTCCCCGTGGTGAGGCTGGAGGCTCTCGCGACCTGGCGGGGCCGTGAACCCGCTGCCCAAGTTCCCTTTTCTTCACTGTTTATGACTCGAGCTCTGTTTCATAGCGGGCCTTGGCCGTGTGTGTGTGTGTGTGTGTGTGTGTGTGTGTGTGTGTGTTTGTGTGTGTTTGTGTGTGTTTGTGAAGGTCTTTGGCTTGTGGGTCTGGGTGAGGTGGCCTGCATAGGCCATACCCATAGCTTTCGTGGCTATGCTTTCTTTACTCGTGAAAGGCAAAGAAAGGGTTAAATACGGTTTGACTGGACATCTTTTGTCGTGATGAAAGCAGGTAGGATGGGTTCTGGTTTTCGGGAAGGTGGGCGTCGCATACTTCCTGGTTACCTATTCTACCTGGTGTCTGTCTGTCTGTCTGGCCGTCAAGGCGCCAGGGATCAGCTAGAGTTTAGGCGTCTGATTGTCCATTGAGGGAGGACGAAGCGGGCTCCAGTTTTAACTTCGAGTCCTAACGGAAGGGTGTGCACATTGCTATGCAAAACCGAGAGGTGGGAAGAAGCCACGTAGGAAACCTAGCTTTTTCGGAGATGAGTGTTAGCTAAGGTGTTCTTAGCAGTTTCTTTGGAGTTTTTCTGGTAATAGCAAGAAATCTGGCATGGCTGGAACGAATTGGTATGTGGAATGAAATAGCTGCCACTGACTTCCCGTCAGGCCAAATACTGGTAGGCCAGGTCCTTAGTAAGTCCTCCTTGCCATGTTGTTGGTCTGAAGACTTCAGGAGCGGGATTCTAGCATGGCACACTTGCCTTGGAGAGACACTAGGAGCTGTGTGGAGAATGCATTCGTTGGGAGAATCGGGAAACTGGGAGAGATTAGCTACAATCAGTGTCCTTCTCCCGTGGAATGCAGAGATCCCCACAGAATGGAAGAATGTGAGCTGCAGTACTACACACAGGGAGTGCCTCCTGCCTGCACACCTTCTCTCACGCTCAACTGTTCCTCTCCTCCCCCACAAACCCTTCACTTTCTGTTGCAGCCTTCTATATTTTTACTGTTGCCGATGTCCACACTCCTCTTCACTCCCTGTCCTTCTGAGAATTTCACTTCCCGACTCTATATATATATATATATATATATATATATATATATATATATA
>NC_034610.1:32182829-32184368 GCF_900095145.1 Mus pahari
CAGAGAAACCCTGCCTCGAAAAAAAAAACAAAACAAAAAAAACAAACAAACAAACAAAAAAAAGAAATGCCTAGTGTCGTTATTTCATGTTTAGTTGTGAGGACCTTTGTTGTATTTTTTTTCTTTCTGTTCTAGAGACTGCCTTATTGTATATCTCACACTAGTTTTAAATTCATGGTTCTGATTCTTCTCAGGCATATGCCATACCTGGTTATGACCCTAGTTCCATAAATAAAAATTTACCAAGGGCAAGGAGCCTCATGTATTTTCCTTCCTGTGTCGTCTCTTAGTGCTTTAAGAACTTGTTGGCATGTATCTATGAGTCCTTAACGGGCGTGAGCTATAATTTAGTGATGTCTGTGATGGCAGTGCCAAACATCTAGAAGGCAGTATTAATTACCCTTCTGTTGGTGTGACAGAACACCGTGATCAGAAAGGGACTCATGGAAGCAGTTATTTTGGATTATGGTTCCAGAGGGACAGTTCATAGTGGTGGGGCAGGCACAGCATTTTTGGCTGGATTAGGCAGCTGTGAGATCACATCTTTAGCACAGCACACCAAGCAGGGAGAGTGAACCAGAAGTAGGGTGAACCTGGCCCTAGTGATGAATTTCCTTTGGCAAGGCTCCCATCCTAAAATGTCCAGCTCACAGAACCTTTGTTTTTCTTTTAATAAAAATGCAAAGGTAGATTAACTTGTACTAATTATGCTGTCACTAATTTGTCTAAAACTGATTTTTTTTGCTTTCCTGTAATTTAGTTTTTACTTTCTTTCAGCTTGCTTGAATTTTTTGAAGCTGTGCAAAATAAAATATTATAACTATTGCCTCATACACAATGTACAGGTGAGTTGGTAGGTCTCAGTCATGCTCTTAGTTATTGGAAACATGTAGCAAACCATGAATTAACAAAGAATTTTGTATATTCTAGAGGGATTTTATCATACAAACAGGAGATCCCACAGGGACTGGCCGTGGAGGAGAGTCGATATTTGGGTAAGTGCCTATGTGTGCATTTTAGTTAGCATTTCTGTTGCTATACTGAAACACTATGATCAAAAGAAACCTTGAAAGGAGAAGAAGGCATATTCCTTTTGGGTAACACTTACTATAGGAAGTCAGGACATGAACTTAAGGCAGGAACCGAAGCAGAAGCCACGAAGTAACACTTCTCCCTGACTTGCTCCTCACGGCTTGCTCAGTATACTTTCTTTGTTACTTAGTTAGTTTGTTTGTTTTTTGAGACAGGGTTTCTCTGTATAGCCCTGGCTGTCCTGGAACTCACTTTGTAGACCAGGCTTGCCTTGAACTCAGAAATCTGCCTGCCTCTCCCTCCCGAGTGCTGGGATCAAAGGTGTGCGCCAACACCACCCAGCTCAAATATACTTTCTTATACAACAGGAAACTACTTGCCAGGGTGGCACTGACCCTGTGTGGGCTGAGCCCTCTTCCATCAATCAGTAATCAAGAAAATGTTCTGCCAGGCGGTGGTGGCGCACACCTTTAATCCCAGCGCTTGGGAGGCAGAGGCAGGTGGATT
>NC_034610.1:32184633-32193137 GCF_900095145.1 Mus pahari
TAGCTGTCTTCAGACACTCCAGAAGAGGGCGTCAGATCTTGTTATGGATGGTTATGAGCCACCATGTGGTTGCTGGGATTTGAACTCCAGACCTTAGGAAGAGCAGTCGGGTGCTCTTACCCACTGAGCCATCTCACCAGCCCCGCAGCTGTCTTCTAACACACACTAGAAGTGTGCATCGGATTCTAAAGTCACCATGTGGTTCCTGGGAATTGAACTCAGGCCCTCTTGAAGAACACTCAATGCTCTTAACTGCTGAGCCATCTCATTTTTATCTATTTTATTGATGACTTTTGAAATGGAGTGTTATTCTGTAGCCCAGATGATCTGGAATTCACCATGTAGCTTAGGTTTGCCCCTGACTCAGATTTTGTTTGTTTTATTTTGTTTTGTTTTGTTTTTTGAGAGAGAATGTCACTATTCCTGACTGGCCTGGAATTCATTCTATAGACCAGGTTGGTTTTGAACTCAGAGATCTGCCTTCCTTTGCTTCCCAAGTGCTGGGAATAAAGATGTGTACCACCATCGTCCTGGAACTCACTGTATTGCCCAGGCTGGTTTCAAACTTGTTACAGTCTTCTGGGCCGTGGTGGTTCAATCATCACATTAAAATGTGACTCAAACTCTGCAGTGCTTCCCTAAGTTTCCAGAATACCTATAAGGAAAAGGGAGTATTTGGATCAGTGGAGTATTTATAAAGACACAGTCACATTGTTGCAGTACTGCTGTGGTTCATTTTGAGAGTATTGAAGTTTTATAACTTTATTGTATACTTTCAGACAACTGTATGGTGATCAAGCAAGCTTTTTTGAGGCAGAAAAAGTGCCAAGGATAAAGCACAAGAAGAAAGGCACTGTTTCCATGGTGAACAATGGTAGTGACCAGCACGGATCTCAGGTTAGGACGTGGATGGGATGAGCTATGCTTAGGCATGCAGGACTGGATGGAGCCTGAGAAGTTACCTTTTCAAGCTATTCAGTAATGAGAAAATATATTAAGGACAAATGTCAAATATATTAAGGGAAATGTCAAATTATTTCTTTCCCACATTAAAAGTGCAGGGGTTGGGGTGAGTGGTTAAAAGCACTAACTCTTCTTCCAGAGTTTCTAGCTTAATTCCCTGCACCCACATGATGGCTCACAGTGCTTTGGGACTCCAGTTCCAGGACACCTGATGGCCTCTTCTGGCTTCCGTGGGCACTGTATACATGTGGTGTTGCACCACACCTGTCTTGTTAAAGTATTTTAAACTGTCAGGGGAGCATCTTTGTACCTGTTGATATAAACATAATCTCTGTTTTATATTGAGTTTTAAAAGTAAGTATACAAGAATTGATACAGTAAATCTAGAGTCTTGGTTTTGTGGTTTTTATAGTTCAAAGTGATTTCAGAGTTATATATGTTTTCAAATATTTATTATGTGCCTTTCGGTCTAGTTTCTTATTACTACAGGAGAAAATTTAGATTACCTTGATGGTGTTCATACAGTGTTTGGCGAAGTGACAGAAGGCATGGACATAGTTAAGAAAATCAATGAGACCTTTGTGGACAAGGATTTTGTACCATATCAAGATATCAGGTGTGGTTAGCTTTACTTTCTTACTATACTAGAATGTTTTAACACTTGGTATTGAACATGTACTGGCATGAGTGAGATTTCTACACATAGACTAATGTCTCAGTTTCTTTTATTTTTCTGTAATGAATTACTCTGACATAAGTAATTCGAGGAGGCAAGGGCTTACTTCAGCTCACAGCTCCAGGCTGCAGTAGGGTAGTTAAGATGACACCTGAGACAGCTAGTTCCATCGCATCACTACGAGAGGAGTGCTTGTGCACCGCTCCCTCCTCCTCCTCAGTCCAAGGCCCAGCCCAGGAGAGGATGCTTCCCATGATGTTGAGGATCTTCCCATCAGCTCTGTTCAGCAGACCCTTCACAGGCTTTCCACACACCACTTTAATCGAGACTCCTTTTCCAGGAGTTCCCAGATCCTACCACAGTGACAATTGAAATTAACCATCACAACTAGTTAATAATTCAAAATGTGAGTTAATATGAGGTCATTAGAATCCTTGTGAAAAGGAGCTTTTATATTTTTTTTTTTGTACTAATTGTTATGTTGATTAGAATTACTCTTGCTTCAGTTTATTTTTTTAAAAATAGGGTACAGGTAGCAAGGTTTAAGCATTCACTTTTTCTCTGTCTAGTTTTTCATGTGTGTGCTTTGAGCCTGGGTCTCCCTCGGTAGCCCAGCTTTCCTGGAACCCACTCTCTAGCTCAGGCTAACCTCAGACTTGGGATTCTCTTCTTTCAACCTCCTGAGTGCTGAGGTGCCAGCTGTCACGCCAGGCTTACTTTACATCATAAAGTCATGCAGAGCACCAAGGTCAGAGAATCCTGTGCTGCTCATTATAAAAGTATACATTAGGTCAGTAATTCCCAAGCCCTGTGGAGGCTTTGGGCAGTAGAAATACTTAGATGCTAAAGTCTATGAAAAAAACTAGGGATTCTGAAATAAACGTAACATTTGACTTGGATTTGTTTTGCAAGGATAAATCATACAGTGATTTTAGATGATCCATTTGATGACCCTCCTGATTTATTAATTCCTGATCGATCACCTGAACCTACAAAGGAACAATTAGATGTAAGTAGCACCTTGGTGGCATTGTTCGTTTCCTTTCTTTTGAGACAGACTCTATGTAGCTCTGGCTGGCTTAGAATTTTGCTGTGGAGACAGGCTGGCCTCAAATTCATAGAGATCTGCCTGCCTCGTCTCATGCTAGGATTAAAGGAGTTCACCACCCCCCAGCTAGTAGCACCCTCTTATACAGGTGTATTAAGACATTTCTTTCTATTGCTTATCTTGTTTGATCTGTTACACAAGAACAAGTTTAGAATTGCTTTCTCACACATAGAGATGGTTATTTTTGCAGCTGTCTCATTATTTCCTTAATTTCTCTCTTTAGTTCCTATTCTACCAGGAGCCTCAGTTCTGAAACTTTATATAAACAGTGCTTTGGAAGTTTTTTTTAACACCTAATCCTAGGAGCCTAGCCTCAGGGTCAAACTGAACGACTGTCTTGTAGGACACTTTTTCAGTGTGGGTGTTCTAGAGCCAGGCTCGACCTAGCCATTTCTGTGGATGACAGAGAACATTCTGTCAGGCATTTAGAGTATACATTTAGTAGGCTTTCTCAAAGCTGAACTTATGGTTGAGTTTGGTATTTAATTCTAAAGTTATATATCCTTTCTACTGAATACTTAGTTGGATAATAGTATCTATATAAATATTTCTTTTGATTTTATAATCACTCCAAAGCCAAGTCTGGCAAATAGAATTAATTTAAATGAATGCATAGGTGCTTATGAATTTCTTTTTTTTTTTTTTTTAAAGATTTATTTATTATATGTGAGTACACTGTAGCTGTCTTCAGACACTCTGGAAGAGGGTGTTAGATCTTGTTACGGATGGTTGTGAGCCACCATGTGGTTGCTGGGATTTGAACTCAGGACCTTCGGAAGAGCAGTCAGTGCTCTTAACCGCTGAGCCATCTCACCAGCCCCCGCTTATGAATTTCTATTCTGTTATGTTTGATAGGCTAAGAGTAAAACATGATGTCTTCCATGATTCTCAGAGTTCTATCTTCTATATTACAGAGTGGTCGAATAGGAGCAGATGAAGAAATTGATGACTTCAAAGGAAGATCAGCTGAAGAAGTAGAAGAAATAAAGGCAGAAAAAGAGGCTAAAACTCAAGCTATTCTCTTAGAGATGGTAAGATAATTGTTATATAACTTATATAACATAATTTGGGGAGTTTATGTACTTTTATAAAGTACATAATAAACTAGTAAAAATTTAGTGAGATTTTTGTTTTCTGGATTAATTTTTTTTTGGGGGGGGGAGATAGTGTTTGATATAGGGTTTCTCTTTATAGCCCTGTCTGTCCTGGAACTCACTCTATAGACCAAGAGGGCCTCAAACTCAGAGCTCTACCTGCCTTTGCCCCCTGAGCTGAGTGCTGGGATTAAAGGTGTGTGCTACCACTGCCCAACTTGGAGTACGTTTTGTGACACAGTGATATGGAAATAAACAGATTGATTCTGTTTTTCCATGAATTCCTGAGTGCTGTCTTAAAAAAGAGAAGAGTTGGGGTGAAGAGGTGAGTAAAGACACTTGCTGACAAGAACGCACATGGGGAAAGGACGCAGCCCACTCCGGTCACTGTCCTCTGACCTCTGTTTGTACATTGTGGCGTGCACATGCCCGCCCACACACACACACTCTAAATGGAAGAAAAGAAGTTTAACAAATAGGAGATGCTTATCTAATTTATATCTATTGCTTGAATATTAGTTTAGTATTCATATAATTTTTGAATGTTGTTTAATTAGACTACATTTTCATGTATCGTAGAGAAAAGTTTATTTTGAGCTGATTAATCATTTAATTCTCTATACTGAATCACATTTCTTCGGCTAACTGTATCAGCCCAGTTAATTATGTGTGTGTTTGTGTATGAATTTGGTGAGCACAGGTTCCCATGGAGGCCAGATGTGTCAGGTCCTGGAGTTACAAATGGTTTGTGAGCCTCCCGATGTTCATTAGGCTTCTGAAAGAGAAGTACATGCTCCCAACTACAGAGCCATCTCTTCAGTCTCCTGCATTTTTTTTTTTTCATTAACTTTTCTTATTTGTCCTCCTTTCTCTCATTTATGGATTTTTTTTCCTCTTTTTTTTGTCCTGGAACTCACCCTGTAGACCAGGCTGGCCTTGAACTCAGAAATCCACTACTTCTGCCTCCCAAGTGCTGGGATTAAAGGTGTGCGTCACCATTGCCTGGCTTATTTATGGATTTCTATTGATTTGGGTTTTTTTTTTTCCTCCTTGGTGTTATGATACTTTTTATTTTATTTTTTTGAGTAGGGTCTTACTGTGCTGCCCAAGTTAGTCTCAGTTTCCTAGACTGATTAGCCTGCCAGGTTTCTTAGAGGCCAGATGTGTGCCATCGTGCCTGACTGTGACACTTTTTATTGGGCATAGCTGATAGGCTGCTGCTGCCATTGGCCAGCTACAGAAATGTTGAGCACATCTATGGCTTTTATGTTTTTGAATTTCAAGATTTTCTTTTTCGTGTGTTTATTCAGTCAGCAATTCTTTACACGATCATCTCAGTTTTCAGATATACATATAAAGAAATATTGTTGCTCTCAAATCCTTGTGGGAAGTGCTATCTTGTCATTGTGCTTCTACCTCACTGCCGCCCTCTGGTCTCCTTAGCATGAAGCATGCCCAGCACACCCCAGTGTGGTGTTTGCTGTGGCAGCTGACTTTGATCTTGGCTTCAGCTTGGATAAAGTAAAAGACCTACAGTTCAGAGTCTAAGGGGGAAAACTTGGTAGAAATTGTGGTTGCATATTGAAAAGCAGTCTAGAAAGAATTGGGTATTACAAATCACTGAAGACTAGATTCTACATAATCATTTTTCAAAATTCAGTAACAAGCAAAACTAAATATATTACTTGATGATGTATGGGGTAAACATCTTAGAGGAATGAATAGGAATAGCCAAAAAAGAAAACAAAAACCATGTTATATTGATTGATTGATTGATTGATTGATTGATTGATATGTGTCTGAGAGAAGCAGGACAGTGGGTCCAGGGGAGTATAATTGTTCTTAGGAAAGGTAGTTTTTAATTAATTTTAAAACATACAAATTTTACTTTGTATGTGGTTGTTAGGTGCATATTTGAAGGTCAGAGGACAACATACAGGAGTTGGTTATCTGTGTCCCCTGAGGGTCCAACTTAGCTCATCAGGCTTGATGGCTGACGCTGTTACCACTGAGCTAGCCCCAGTGGTTTTTATTGTTCTTCTTCATAACCTATGCTCTACAAATAATATGTCAAATACTTAAAAAAAGAAATCATGGGTGTTATTTGGGTTTTGAGGCCAGGATAGGTCTGGATTTGTGTCCTAGCTATAACACATTTTATTTCATTGTAATTGCCTTTAAATTGGAGATTGTGTCTGCTATGGTGGGGATATAGGGCTGCAGGTGTGAGTCTAGTCAGAGCTCCGGTAAGATCCTGTCTGAAATAGAAATAAGTAAAGGGATAGAAATTATGGTATTACTTGAAGAACTAGCAGCAATTATCAAGTTAGGTAAAAAAACATAGCTATTAATATTGTTAATACCAGGAAAGATATAGTATCTTGTTTTTTTTTATTGCAAAACTTACTACATTTTGTTTTTTTGTGTATAAGTGTATAAATACATGCAGGTTATGATTTGCATGTGAAAATTGAGGGACAAATTTTGGAAGTTGAGAGGCTGGAGAGATGGCTTAGTGGTTAAGAGCACTGGCTTCTTGCTCTTCCAGAGGTCCTGAGTTCAATTCCCAGCAACCACATGGTGGCTCTCAACCATCTGTAGTGGGATCCGATGCCCTCTTCTAGTGTCTGAAGACAGTGACAGTGTACTCATATAAAATAAATAAATCTTAAAAAAAAACTGCAAAAAATTATAAAGGTACTTTTCTGTATTTAAAAAGAAAAATAAATTTTGGATTTATTTTGATTCTTCCACTGTGTGTTTACTTCTCTGAAGGCAGTGGGGCCTGGGAGAATGGAGGTGATAAGTGAGGCAGACTGAAGGCTCATATAGTAGCTCAGAGCTCTGCACAATTTATACTCTCAGGGTAAGAGGAGGGCAAGTTGCATGTGAGACAGGCAAACTGCACAGGCAAACCCCCTGTTTTTCCATACCCCTGCATATAAACAGATAACTATAGCCAGCTGTAACACATAATCTGGAGTAAACTCACTCTTATCTGCTGCTGCACGTGGGAGGGGCAGGGAAGCACAATCCAAGAACAATTTCGTGCTTTGGGAGAAACTGAGGTCACAGGACTCTTGTCTTGGTTCCTTAGAGTTCTCCCACAAGCACTCAGATCTCCTCACATGAGTGTTGTTGGACCACATCCTGACATATGTGACCCCTAGGAGTTGAACTCAGGTCACTGGCTGGATGGCAAGCACTTTTACCCCAGGAGGTATCTTCTAGACCTTGGAATATCTTTTAGATTATCTTTTCACCCTGAACCTATAGTTCATTTTGTAAATTTAGATGGTTTTAGGAATTATTAGTATTGTGGGCTTGGACAAAAATATTTGGAATAGAAACTAAAGGAATTGATTTGTATGCTTGGTTATTTGTAACATTAGGTGGGAGACTTACCTGATGCAGATATCAAACCTCCAGAAAATGTGCTGTTTGTGTGCAAATTGAATCCAGTGACCACAGATGAGGACTTGGAAATAATATTCTCAAGATTTGGGCCAATAAGAAGGTAATCCCAGGATTAGTAAAAGAGAAAGTTGGAAATATCTAGGTATTAACTGATTGGTGTGGGTGTTAGTTCTATGTTTTGTCTTTTTGGAACAGGGTCTTATTATGTAGTCTTGACTGGCCAGCAACTTGACACATAGTGGGCTTGAACTTGAGATCTGCCTTCCTCTGCTTCCTGAGTGTTAAGACTTAAAGCCACATGTCACCACATTCAGCAGAGGTTTTTTTAATTACACATTTTTTGGTGAGTTTGTCAATTTTGAGTGAATTTTTAAATTTACTTTTTGTTTTATTGTATTTTACTTTTTTGTGGGGCTGGGGATGAAGCCTAGGTATTCATGCATGTTAAGTAAGCTCTCTCCTTCTGAGACACAGTCCCACCCCCTTTGGTGCCTTTCCTACTGGCGACTTTATGTTTCAACAGTTGGAAAGAGAAGTGTGCTTTCAGGCACATTACTTTAATATTTGAGTGATTCTTTAATTCCTAGCACAAATTTTCACAATAGAATGTATGAGTTGAGCCATTTAAGACTATTTCTATAATATTCTCAACCTTATTTAACATTTAAAATACTTACTCATTTAATTCAGCTCCTAAAACTATCAGCAGTCTGTCAGAATGAGATTATCCAGATTTATGTATTTTTTTTTTTAACTTATCATGTAGTCAAGGATGCCTTTAAACCTTCTGATCCTTCTGCCTCCGCCTCCTGAGTGCTAGGATTATAGGTGACCACCACACTCAGTTTCTGTGACTCTGGTTTGAGCCTAGGCCTTCTTGCATACTTGGCAAACCCTTCCTCAGTTAAGCTCTCTCTCTCTCTCTCTCTCTCTCTCTGTGTGTACTATTTTTTTAAAGCATGGTCTCACTATTGCAGCTCAGGTTTACATCATCATATCTCAAAGCCGAGAAACTGTGGTTTGTTGTTGTGGGTTGTATTTTTATTTTGCATGTGCAGATGATTGGAGGCCAGAAGACAAGCTGGGCTGTCTCCCTCAAGGGGTGCCTACCTCTTTTTTTTTTTTTTTTTTTTTTTTTTTTTGGCATTTTGTCTTGCTGGCGTGAGCTCACCAAGTAGGCTGAGTCCTAGGGACCCACCTGTCTCCACCTCTTTAGTGCTGTGATTACAAGCTCACATCACTGCAT
>NC_034610.1:32193757-32205962 GCF_900095145.1 Mus pahari
GGTTTCTCTGTGTAGCCCTGGCTGTCCTGGAACTCACTCTGTAGACCAGGCTGGCCTCGAACTCAGAAATCTGCCTGCCTCTGCCTCCCGAGTGCTGGGGTATCACTGAGTATTTTATTTTAAATATTTATTACTATTTTTAAAAGTAAATGTGTATGTCTGTGTCTTGTGTGAGTATATGCCACATGTGTGCAGGTGTCCTTGGAAGGTAGAAGAGGGCACCAGGTTCCTGAACTAGAGTTACAGATAGTTGTAAGTTGCCCACTGGGCTGCTGGGAATAGGACTCGGGTCCCTTGGCAGAGCAGCAAGTGCTCTTAACCAGAGTCATCTCTCTGACCATCATCATTATTTATCATCACCATTATCACCATCATCATCAGCACTGTCATCATCATAAAAATAAACTATTACTGGTTTTTTAGAAAATATATACATTTATTCATTGGGTGCATATGGAGATCAAAAGACGGCTTGTAGTGACGGTTCTCTCCTCCTCCCATGTAGGTGTTGGGAGTAACCTCACCTCACCAGTGTCAGGGGCAAGTGCCTTTCCTTCCTCAGCCGTCCCACAGGCCCCTTCCCTATATTCTTAATGCGAAAACAGAACCAGCAGGGAGACTTTTTCTAACTGGTCAGCATGTGCTATGTTTAGCATGCCCTTTCATTTAATGTTTTAAAAATGGTTCATAGCATATGATACAGCTGCTCTCAACTCCACATTCTTGGCTCTTACCCTTGGTTGTTATTTGGTAAATTAGTTCTGTATGGTAACTGTACTTATAGTATTAAATTTGAGCCTTTAAATCCAAAGCATAAGCCCAAACCATGGTGACTTGTGCCTCTAATCAAAGTACTTGGGAGGCGGTAGCAGAGAGACCTCTGTGACCAAGGCCAGCCTGGTCTACATACTGAGTTCCAGACTAGCCAGGGCTACGTGTAGATCCTTGTGACAACTTCCAAAGCATAAACACACTAAGAACTTATATAAGTAACAGATATTTAAAGTCTTTTATGTGTGGACTAAAAAAGACTTAGGATTTAAAGATTTTACTGGACATTATTGTGCACACCTTTAGTCTCATTCCACACTCCACAGTCTTTAATCTTTTTTTTTTAAAGATTTATTTATTTATTATATGTAAGTACACTGTAGCTGTCTTCAGACACACCCGAAGAGGGGGGTCCATCATGTTACGGATGGTTGTGAGCCACCATGTGGTTGCTGGGATTTGAACTCCGGACCTTCGGAAGAGCAGTCGGGTGCTCTTACCCACTGAGCCATCTCACCAGCCCCAGTCTTTAATCTTTGAGGAGAGAAGATTGCTGTGATTTTGAAGCTCCCTGGGTTTCATAGTGAACACCAGGCCAACCAGGGAGACCCAGAAGATCTTATCTCAGAAATCTCAAAATAAGAAATGTAAAAATACAGAAAATTATTTTGGAATGAAACTAATTTTTCAAAGGAAGTCTCTCCGTTGTCTTTCCCCCCAGCCTAGTTTGTGTATTTGGAATAGAATTTAGATAATTAGCTTACTGGATTGATAAGCTATGTGTGTATGTGTTTAAATAGAATTGGGGCTGAAAACTTTGGAGCCATAGAGTTCTGTGTGTTCAGTAACTGGCTTATTTTGTTCTGGTGTGGAAAATTAGAGCAAACGGTTTCTTTGCTTGCTTTCTTTTTTTAAGTGACTTAAAAAAAAAATTGTTTTTTTCAGTTGTGAAGTTATCCGGGATTGGAAAACAGGAGAGTCCCTCTGTTATGCTTTTATTGAATTTGAAAAGGTATGTCATCATGTAAATCTACCAGATTTGGTTTTTCTTACTTACTTTTTGCCTTGGCTAATGCTTCCATGTGTCTGAGATTACTGTGTTCACCACTGCACCAGCCTGCCTGCCTCCGAGTAGTTTTACAGATGAGAAGTTGTAGTGATTTCTTCAGTCTCTGGGCGGTGCTTTTCCTCAGGCATCCAAGAACATTAACTACTTTAACTTTTCATTAGAAATACATTCAACACTACTGATGTTAATCTTTGTTTACTATAAGTTCAGCTACAATGTGCCTGAATGTAATTGTTTTAGAAAAAGTCCTTCACATACATACTGTTAATTATATAACTGAGTAACAGAAAGAGAAATGGTGGAGTGTTAAGACCTAGGCTCAATTACTGGCCAGCTACTGGCAGTGCTCTCGTATTTAACTCTTTTTCCCAGGGGTTTTCCCTCCTTGGTGTGCAGTGAGAGGTCTGGATCGGGTAGCTGCTGCTAGATCTGCCTTAGTGATGATAGGTTGGTTGACAAGTGCTTACTTCAAGTCAGACATGACCTCATTTTTCTGTGTGTAATATGTACAACTTAGTTCTCCATTATTCACTGAGCCCCAGAAGGTCAATGGTAGGCTTCGACCTTAATTAGCAGAGTTTTCCACAGTGCACAGACATGCATTCAGGGTAACACTCACACATATAAAAAATAAAATCTCAAAATCCAAGCTTAATAATATTGTTATTAATATGTGGGGGTTACGCATGTATAGCAGCCCACATGTGGAGGTCAGAGGACAACTTTTGGGAGATGATTCTTCCATCTTATTCTTAGGCAAGATTTCTTGTGTTTCTGTTTGTGCTGTGCTGCAGAGCTAGTTAGCAGACCCTAGGCTTCCAAGAGTCTCCTGTTTGTACCTCCCATCTTGCTGAGGGAGTGCTGCGACTGTAGATGAGGTCTGGCTTCTTCTGTTGGTTTGAGGTTGCTAGGCATGTGGGGCAAGCACAGCAGCCGGCTGAGTCACCTCACTGGCCCAGATGTGCCCCTGGCATGAAGTACCCGTGCAAGGCATCTTGCTCCCTCACTCTGCCTTTGTGCCATCAAGTGCTAGATGGGTACTTGCCTGCTTTCCTACTGAGTATCCTGCCTTTTATTGACTTTTAGGAACTCTTTATATGTTACGGATGTAAGCTCTTTTTAAAAATATATGTCATATGTATCTTCTGTTCTGTGGATTACCCATTTGATAAACACAAAAATAATAATTTTAATTTAATTTCATTTGTCAACATTTTCTCAAGATGGCCTCTAAAAAATCTGCTTAAAGACATGAGAATATTCTCTATATTCTTTTTTAAGCTTTATTTATTTTAATTTATGTATATGAGTCTTTTGTCTACATATATGCATGTGCACCATGTATGGTGCCCTTGCTGGCCATAAGAGAGCTCTGCATTCACTAAAAGTGGAGTTAAGGATGGTTGTGGGCTAATGGGTGCTAGAAACCAAACATGGATCCTCTGCAAAAGCAGCAAATGCAAGAACCTACTAAGCCACCCGTCTGTGCAGCCCCTCTGCACCGTCTTCATAAACCACGCTATTAGATTGTTTCCATTGGCGTCAGTGCTTTGTCTGTGCCCAATGTAGATTACGTTGCATTTCATTTGTCTGACTTTGGATACTCATGTGACCCAGCCCCACTGAAAATAAAGGTCTCCCTGTTCCCCAGAGCTCTGTGGGACCATCTTTGTTATAAGCCAGGCATTCATATGTGTTTAAGGTCTAGTTAAGGCATTGGGACCATGCTCATGTTGGACATCGCAGTGTGAGTCCTCTAACTTTTTTTTTTTTTTTCATTTTTGTTTTGTTTTGAGATAGTGAAGATTATGACTAGATGGAGCCTCAAAAGTTTATTACCAGGGTTAATTGAAATAGTAGATGTAATACATTTAATATCTGGTGCATAAGTATTTGAATATCAGTTTTAGTAGTAACAGCCTTTTTGTATTCATATTATTTGATCTAGCTGCAGAAATCTCTCCTGAAACATTCACGCTTGAGTTTTTGTAATCACTAATAGGAAGAAGACTGTGAGAAAGCATTCTTCAAAATGGATAATGTGCTTATAGACGACAGGAGGATACATGTGGATTTTAGCCAGTCTGTCGCAAAGGTTAAATGGAAAGGAAAAGGTATGTTGGTTTATTTCCTTTTACCTATGTCCTGCTTTTGGTGGTGTGTGTGTGTGTGTGCACGCACGCGCGCACATGCATGTGCTTTAATTATGTGCTGTTAAGAGAAATGTTAATAGAATTCAGATCATTTAGGATTTTATAAAGTTGCTATTTCGCATGTGTGTGTATATATGGGTTGATGGATGAAAATACCTTTATCTTTAATGTTAGCTTATATTGTAAGTTATTTAAATTACCTATTGAAGACATCTAAGTTCATTGCTTTTGTTGTAATAGGAAATTCTCTTGTACTCAGTCTCTCTCCCCAGAAGTAACCAGTTGCCTGTTTCTACAGCCATTCTTTGTATACATGCATGCTTTTTAAAACAGTAGAGTTCAGCTGGGCGTGGTGGCGCACGCCTTTAATCCCAGCACTAGGGAGGCAGAGGCAGGCGGATTTCTGAGTTCGAGGCCCGCCTGGTCTACAAAGTGAGTTCCAGGACAGCCAGGGCTAAACAGAGAAACCCTGTCTCGAAAAACCAAAAAAAAAAAAGTAGAGTTCACAGAATGCGGCTTACGTACTCAGTATTTTGAAGCCCCCATTGATAATGTGTCTTCAGAGATCATTTACTATGCATCCGTGTGCATTTGGCCTCTTTTCAGCAGCTGCTGAGTGTTCTTCCCACATTGTCCTTCACAGCAGCCTTTTCCTGCCAGAGGCCATGCTGAGCCTTGTTCAGTGCACTGCCGTCTGAACCAGCGCCTTACCCTCAGTGTCTCACTTATAAATCACGTTCCTTTCCAACCCACTGCTTAGAGGGAGTCCAACCTTTTGTGTTCCATGAGGAGAGCTTTTTTGTTCATAGTTGGGTCATAGTGCAGAAGTCTTTGTTTCTTCTGAATTGGCTTCTCTTGTGGTTGAAGGAGAAACCTGTCCCAGCTTGGCTCGCCAGTCTTACCAGGACCATACCCTTTCCCAGACCAGCCTCTTGATGTGTTTTTTACATGTTATAATCATAGTCCTATTGGTGGTGGGTGATCACATGTCTGTTAAGGAGTAGTGTTAGCTGCTGGCTGATGCAGTAGGGCTGGGTTTTTTTTCAGTTGGATGTTGTAATATTCACCCAGGTCACTAGGTGGCAGCATATAACTACCAAGAAAACTGGGCATGCACTTTGAACTAAAGTAACAGCAGAGACAGGCTTTAGGTTTTATGACCTTCTCACCTTCCCTACCTCCCACTGTGTGCTTTCATAAGTAGCCGTTGTGCTTTATAAAATTGTTAGTGTATCATTATGGGATGCTAATTCTTTTTTTCTTTTAATAAACAGGTGGGAAATATACCAAGAGTGATTTCAAGGAGTATGAAAAGGAACAGGATAAACCAGCCAATTTGGTTCTGAAAGAAAAAGTAAAGCCCAAACAGGAGTATCCTTTATAAGAACTGTGTGCGCGGTTGGCCTCTACTCTGTAGGTCATTTGTCAGGGAACATTTTGTTGTCACAGCTAGTCAGTGTTTCCCATAGACTTGACTTTTTCAGTATACTATGTATTATGAAGAAAGATTTGAAAGAAACTTTAGGCCTAAATATTTTATCTCCTTACTTAAATACCTTATGATATTTATGATAAATACCTTACTTAATTACCCACTGTTCTCAGATGATCTTCAGAAAGTAAATTTGTTACTTTTATATATACTAATGTTTTAAATTCCTTTCCATTGAATATCCTTGTGTTATTCATTTTCTTTCTCACTCTCTCCTTTTTAAAGATTTTATTTATTTACTATATTTACAGTGTTCTGCCTACATGTATACTTGTGTACCAGTAGAGGTCACCAGATCTACTATAGACGGTTGTGAGCCACCATGTGGTTGCTGGAAATTGTACTCAGGACCTCTGGAAGAGTAGCCAGTGCTCTGAACCTCTGAGCCATCTCTCCAGCCCTCAATATTCATTCTGTTATATTTAATTTCCTTATTTAGATAACAAAATCTTGTAGTTCTCTGCCAGACGATTAGATTTTTTTTTTCTTCTGTATAATACATTGCCATTTAACAACAAAGATTTGCTAAATCTTTTTGCTAAATTTTTGTCTAGGGCTCCTTCCTGTTCAGTACAAGAGTTGACAATTATAGGATCTAAAAGAAATCTATAGACTGGGCCATGCAATTCAGGTTCTTCCAAGTCGTGACAAGAAAGAAAAGCCATGCAGCCTATTGCTCGTGTTATGTCATTTCTGTTTGCTCAACTATGACTGATTTCCCATTATAAATCTTATCACTTCACACGTTGCAGAGGTCATTTCTTTGGTGATTGTCTTTGGTAAAAGGTGTCTTTGTTTCCTAGTTTCTGTTGATGAAAAGAGGTTCTCTTTTTTTTGTGTTATATAGGCATGTCTTCTCCAGGTATTCATCAGGGAGGTTGAGTGTCAGGTTGGCCTTTAGATATTCATGTTTTATTTAAAGTGTGTTGCCTGTCTATGCTGCACAGAGCATTGGGATGTGTCTGAAGGGTGCTGACAGCATCACCTAAGTCTTCACAAGCAGCCAGGCCAGCATGCTGCATCTGGTCTTTAACAAAGGCTATTAGAAGGCATGTGATTAAAGCTTACAGTTGTAAAGAGCATAGATGAGCATTTGCAAATGTTCCCTTCATATCAAAGGTAAGTTTGGGCTAACCACTTAGAAAGGGCAGGGCGAATTAAGGGAGTGTAGGGCATAAAGTAGAGATGCCTACTACAGAGGGCCTTCTGATTATAAGGAAGTCACTATATTACTTTGAAGTTTGTAGCACTAAAGTGTTTGAATGAATGTTGGACGACAACTCTACTAATTGATCTATACCCCAGCCCTTGGGACTGTTTTCTTCCTCATCATTCAGAAAGCTAAGAGTCTTCTTTCCCATCATTCAGAAAGCTATGGGTTTGTGTATGAAGACAGACTAATTACATTCTGGTTCTAAAGAACATGACCATGTTGACTTCAGTCCTAGATAGCACTTGTATGTTAGGCTTCCTCATACTCCTCATGTTCCAGAGCCCAGCCTTCTCAGAACCCACTGCAGAGACTGGGATTATTTTTATACCAGTCCTATGCTTTTTCTTAGTTTATTTATTTATTTTTTTAAAAGATTTATTTATTTATTATATGTAAGTACACTGTAGCTGTCTTCAGACACTCCAGAAGAGAGCGTCAGATCTTGTTACAGATGGTTATGAGCCACCATGTGGTTGCTGGAATTTGAACTCAGGACCTTTGGAAGAGCAGTCGGGTGCTCTTACCCACTGAGCCATCTCACCAGCACCCCTTAGTTTATTTTTTTAAGACAGGGTCTTACTACATAGCTGTCTTAGAACTCACTATATAGACCAGGCTGATCTCAAGCTCATTAGAGATCTGCCTGCCCTTGCCTCTCAAGTGCCTAGATTAAAGGTGTGTGCCACCATGCCCAGTTTATGCTTTATTTTATTCTAAAGCTTTATATTACATTAGAGAAATTACTTTATTTCTGATTTAAAACATTATTATTGTTATTATTATTATTATTATTATTATTATTATTATTATTATTGTGCTAGGATCAAACCCAGGGGTTTCTGCATGATAGGAAACACTCTACCACAGAGCTACATTACCCCTTAGCTCCAGTTACAATTAAAGTTTTAGTGACACATTTTATATAACATTTAGAGAGAAGATTTGCTCACTTCTGTTACATACACAAATGGTGTCTTGTTGCAGGATACTTGATCACATTGTGAACCCCAAGATTGTGTTATTTACTGAAAAAAAAAATCTGTTTTTAATTGTGGGGTGGCTCAGCCTTAGCACATACTTTTAATCTCTGGCTGGAATACAGTCATGCCCTCAGTACACACCTGTCATCCCAAATAATGAAGGTAAAGCTAGTTTGTAGAAGGAAGCACTCCTGTTTGAAAGTTCTGTCTAGTTGAGTGGCAGACAAAGTGATGAATCAGAGAAAGATTTGACAGAATAGGTTCTGTTGAGGAAGAGAGAGGTAAAGGAAGAGACTTGAGGCAGCGCAGAAAAAAGAAAGAGGCAGTTTTCCTGGGAGAGTGTTGGGGAGAGAGAACAAGCTAGGTGAAGTCGGAATGAGCCAGAAGATTAGAACACATTGCCCGAGTTAGTATGAGGCCAAGCAGAGCAATTCAGGAGAGGCTGAAAGAGAAGCCAGATTGAATCTGTCAGTTTAGAGAGGAGTTTTGAGGCAGAAAAGCTGAGTTGAATCAGCCAGCAAGAAATCAGAAAGAACAAGAAAGGGTGAGTTTATTGAATGGTACCTCTCAGAGGCTGAAAACACTCTAGGGCTAGGTTATAGTGTACTGAGCCCAGAAGCTTCCAGCACTAGGCCTAGGTTAGAGACAGGAAGCCTCAGGAATGACAGTGACATCAGCTGAATAAAATATACTTTTACAGTGCTTTTTATTTTTTCCTTTCAATCCTTTATTTTTAATAGAGTTTGTTGAAGTTAAAATTAATGTGTATTGGAGTCTCCATCACTTCCCCAGGAGGGCCTTACTGTGTAGCCCAGGCTAGTTCACTTCCCCAGGCAGGGCCTTACTGTGTAGCCCAGGCTAGTCTAATCTCTTCTTTTCCTCCTCTTTCTGAATAGCTGGGATTACACGCATGAACATGGAGTTTTTTTAAAAGTTGTTTAATTTTAAAGTTATGTTTTATGTCTGTATCTACACATGTATAAATGTGGATACTAGAAGAGGCCAGAAAAGGGTCTTAAATCTCTGGAGCTTGAGTTACAGGTAATCGTAATCTAATTGATGTATGTGATGGGGACAGAGCACAGGTCCTCTAGAAGAGCAGCAAGACTCTTGGCTCTTAACTTTCCGGTCTGTGTAGTTTGTCTGCTTGTTTCTCTTGAGAGGGACTCACTGTGTAACTGACTGCCTGGAGGCTGCTGCAAACTCAGACTCACAGAAATCTGTCTGCTTTGTCTCCTGAGTTGTGGGATCTCATACAGTGTTTGACTTAAACTTTTTTTTACTTTTAATCTTCATATAGGCTTTCATTACATTTAAAAATCATTATTAACTCCTTTTATATTACATCATGCTATGATACTGAAATGTATTATATGTTTTTAAACATTGTTCCCATTTTCTGATAACTAAAAATGATTCTAATGTGTATATCTGTATTCATGTAGCTTACAGTTTTAGTTGCTATAAATTCTTATAAAACTTTCCACATTGTAGCTGTTAATTACTAAACCCTCTCCCAGCTGACCCAAGGAGAGTCATGCATTGCACCTTTTATGTAGAGTGTGTCTAGCTTTGGGGCTCATAATACCTTCA
Organism: Mus pahari; assembly: GCF_900095145.1. Lineage (NCBI taxonomy): Eukaryota > Metazoa > Chordata > Mammalia > Rodentia > Muridae > Mus > Mus pahari. The sequence continues at coordinate 32,203,029 of NC_034610.1, forward strand.
GTTTCTTTAGTTGATGGTGTGCCTCACTTTCTAAATTAAGTCTTTCATTATTGACAAATATATTTTGGTTTCTGTTCTCTTTAAAATTTTTGCCTGGTGGTGGTTAGCTGGCTGATTCCAGGATCCCTTCCAGTTCTCTGGACTGCCATGAAGACAGTGTGTTACTGGTTTTAGAAATGCAGTTTATGCTTTCAGATGCTATTTGCTTTAAGTTACACTTAGCTTTATGGCCTCCTTTATTTACCATATTTCCTCTAGCTTGCTTCTTATCCATCATTTATACCGTTTGTCCTTAATTAAGTGCTTCAGTGCAAAATATGATCTTATACTAGATGAACAGGGAGAAGACTCAAAATCAGGTCACTCACACACAAGTAAAAAGCACAAAAAGAAAACACGTCACTGCTCTGAAGAAAAAGAAGATGAAGATTACATGCCAATCAAAAATCCTAATCAGGTATTTCTAATATTCAGGCTTAAATATGGAGAGATCAATAGTTTATAATTTTGTACAGTGCATCTTGGTAGTGTGATTTAGGAGGTAAGGGCTAGTTTTAGATAATCATTCCCTGCTCTGAGCTATAGAATGGACGTGCAGACTTGAATTTTAAAGAATGTATCCCACAGGCTATAAATATTGTTTTCAGAGTAATTTGTTGTTATATATTTTTACATATTGTAAAATCAAGAATGATCTCCTTACCTTACTCATTTTCATTAAAAAAACAATGTGTCTATGTTGAAAAATTGCTTCTAAATTGCTGCTTAATTTCTCAATACTTTTAAAAAGATTTATTATTATTACTACTATTATTATTACTATTATTATTATCCATATATGTCTGTAAATATATGGTTCTTGCCATTGGAGGTCAGAAGAGGGTATTGGATTCCCTGGAGCTGGAACTCCAGGCAGTTATATGGAAACTTTACATGGGCGATGGGAACTGAACATGGGTCCTCTGAAGACTAGTAAATCCTCTTAAATGCTGAGCATCTGCTGGTCTCTCAGCAGTTTACAAACTGTTAAAAAGTTCCATGTGTGTATACTGGTGTGTAGTGCATATGTGTGGGGATATGCATGCAGGGAAAGCCAGAGCAGGACACTGACCTGTTTTATCACGCGCCATCTTAGTCCCTGGAGACAGTCACTGAACCTGGAGCCAGGCTGGTAGCCAGCAAGCCCCAGCTATTCTCCTGCCTCCGTTCCCCTTAGCATTCTGGTTAAGGCTTGTGACCTTGCCCAGCTTCTTACTGTGGTTCTGAGTGTTTGAGCACAGTTCCTTATGCGTGTACAGTCAGCACTTCTATCTGAGGCACAGCCTTTCCAAGCCTCTTGATTTTATTTTAATCTTTTTATGTGTATGTATTGTGTATTGCAAATATTCCCTCCACTCCTTTCCCATTAGCCCCCTTGTTCCCCTATACAATTTGCTCCTATATTTAATCTATATGTACATGACTATATAAAATCTAGACCCACAAATGAGAGAAGACTTACACAGTTTGTCTTCCTGAGACTGACTTAATTTGCTGAATATGACTGTTCAGCTATATCCTTTTACTACACAAGACATCACACTTTGTGGCTGAAGAATTTTCCTTTGTGGATATCCACATTGTCCTCAACCATTCCTCTGTTGCTAGACACTTAGTTGTGCCCATAACTTAGCTGTTGTGAATGGTGCTACAGTAAACATTGGTGGTCAGCATGTATTTTATATGCAGCACTGCCAGTAGGCTTGAAGATTCCTTTGGTTTGTTTACTGACAGGGTCTCTGGTAATCCCGGTTGGCCTTGAACTTGATTTGTGGCATCAGCTGTCCTTGAACTGATCTGCTGCCTTCATCTTCCAATTGATAGGGTGACAGCCATGAGCTCTAACCTCTGCCTAGCCCTTGAAGTTTTTATGTCCTGTCTGTTTTATAGATGCAAAATAAAATAGAACTCATAATTAAACATCACAACAAAGCTCTCCTGAGCAGCTTATTTCCTAAAACAGTAATAATGAATAATTTCTAGTCTGTTTTAGCTCTTTGTTAAATTTAAAAAAGCCATTTCATCCTGGCTGCATGCTTTTATCTTATTTTATTTCATTTGAGATGGTCTTGGTGAGTGAGAAAGACGTCAGGAGACTGAGGTCAGGAGGCAGGGAGTCCAGGAGTGGGAGACACTGAAGCAGAGACACAGGTAGATGTGTTAGGGTAAGCCAGGTCAAGGCTTTGCTGTCAGGAGAGTTAAGAGTGACAGTTCTGCACTGCTTGTCATCGATGTGACCTGGGCAAGTTAACATTGAGTCACAGTTTCCTTCTTTGAGGAAGGCGATACTTCTCAGACAGGTTGTTACAGTAACTGTGGACAAGTGTGTGCAAACATTTTCTGTGTCTGGCTAATCTCATGACTTCAGCTAGTACTGTCAAGGTGCAACTTTAAGGTCACTTACAGGTCTCCTGTGGCTATAGCGTTGGTTTAGTTCCTATTTCAGGTAATGGGTCTCATTTTCTGTTTCATGTTAATGGATTGTGCAAAACATTGTTTTGGTTTATAGTTTTGTTTTGTGGCTTGCTTTGTTTTGAGACAGGATTTCACTGTATAACCTTAGCTGGCCTGGAACTCATTATATAAACCAGGCTGGCTTCAACCTCACAGAAATCTGCTTGTCTTTGCCTCCCAGGTAGTGTGATTAAGTGGTTTGTAGATTTTAAAACACTAAGATTCTAACTGAACACTATGGTAGCACACATCTGACTGTAGTGCTTGGGAATCTGAGGCAAGGTCAAGAGTTGGAAGCCAGGGTGAGCTACATGGTGAGGCTCTGAGTTTAAAAAGACAAAAAGGAGAAATCTACAGACTAATACACAAATAAAGTGAAACTTGAACCTCTCTCCCTCTCCCCCTCTCTCCCTCTCTCCCTCTCTCCCTCTCTCCCTCTCT
>NC_034610.1:32206039-32228319 GCF_900095145.1 Mus pahari
TCTCTCCCTCTCCCCTCCTCCCTCTCTCCCTCTCCCCCTCTCCCTCTCTTCCTCTCCTCTGCCTCTGTGTGTGTGTTAACATGGATGTTCAAGTCCATTTGCCTATGTAAGCTTCCTACCTTACTTCCGAGACAATCTGTCACTGAACTTGGCACTGCTGTTTGGCTAGGCTGCTGGCTAGAGGGCTCCTAAAATCATTCTGTTTCCTCAGGGCCAGCTCTGGGGTTAGAGCTGGACTCACACATGGCTTGTGAAGTGCTGGAGATTTGAATGCAGGTACTCAGTACCTTCCTAGATCTAAATTATCTTAGTAAGTATGCATTTGATTAATACTCATCGATAGCATGCATTCCTACCCCTCAGTGTCATCTGACAGAGCTACAGTCTCTCTCCTTTCTGTAGCCTGTTTATTTAAAGATTGTCATAGCTCACGTCCTGTTTCAGATTCTAAACTATCTTGATTTATTCCTTCAAATGTTCCTTAAATAAATATGTAAAAGGAAAAGGAGTAAAGGCTGTGTTGTTCGTAAACTGTAAGGTCAGCTCTTTCACAACTAAGACAGAGGAGGCGGCTTGTTACTGACAGGCTTTCATGTATAGTGTGCCATGAACCATAGCTTAGATCAGAATCACAGTCTACGGCTGCTTACCAGGAATATGGCGTCACTCCCCTCTTTCCTCAGTCCTTCATTATTAGAGTAGAATTACCCATACTGCACTATTCCAGGTGATCTGACCAGAGTATCCCCTCCCTCCCCTACAAAACTTCTTATGTATGTTTGTATGTGTGCAGGTGCATCTTAGTACATAGATTCATGTGTGTGCAGGGAGTATGCTCTGGAGACTACAGGGGCTGCCGGGTCATACTCTGTAACTCTCCACCTTACTGCTCTACATCAGGGTCTCTTACCAAACCTGCAGCTAAACCGGTAGCCAACCAACTTGAGCTATCCTCCTGTCTTAGCCAGCCTACAGTGGGAAGTGGCCTATAAGCCATTTCACTCCAGTCTTTCAAAATAAATGTCATATTACATTCCTAGGAATATTTAACATGTTTTCTTCTAAAGCCTTTTAAGTCCCCTCTCCACATATTGCTTTTAGCTACAGGCATTCAAACTTGTATTTATTTCAGTGAGTAAATCCAGGCCCGAGATAAGTGTTCCATTGGAGATAATTATAAGTTTAAAGAAATGGAAAGACTGCATGTTTTAAATTTCCCACTATTAGGAACCTTTTTACACTACTTTGTGAGTATTTTTAAATGTGTATTTATGGGTTTTTTGCATATGTTTGTGTAAAGATGTGTGTGTGTATGTGTGTGTGTATGTATAATCTGTGGTATGTGTGTATGGAGGCCAAAGGTTCAAGTTAAGTGTCTTCCTCTGTTCTACTCTATCTTGTTTTCTTTGAGACAGCATCTCCACCTGAGCTCAGAGTTCACTGATTGGCTGATGTGTTTGTCATTGTTCCAGCTGTGCTCGGATCATAGGTGAATGCCACCTCACCTGACATTTCACTTGGGATCTGTGGATCTGAACTCAGACCATTGTCCTGATATACAAGCACTTTGTGACTGAACCATCTCCCTAACCTCTACTTTCTGATTACTTAAGACTTTACAGTGGCAGTCTTTTTCTTTTGGCATGCAGTAAAAAGGAAGAAATGCTGTTAGCAGGGGTTTTTTGTTTTTTGTTTTTTGTTTGTTTTTTCTAAATCTGAAGGCTGAAGAAATGGCTCATCAGGTAAAAATCACTTGCCATGCAAATCTAATGACTTGAGTTTAGTCCCTGGAACCCCCCTTTAAAAAGAAAAACAAAACAACATGGTTTTATGCCACACATCTGTAATCTCTGTCCTTCTGTGTTGAGGGGGAAAGTAGAAACAGGAAAATCCCCCAGGAACTTGAGGACCAGCCTGGGGGCTTGCTGCTCCAACCTGGCAGAGAGGACAGCAGAGCAAGCACACACACACACACACACACACACACGCACGCACGCCCTGTTAAGTTTTAAAATAATTTATGGAGATTGAAATTATAAAAGTATTAGATTCTAAAATACATTTTTCTAATCTTTTCCCTGTAAGTACATTAAAGTAAGTCTTTTAGATTTCAGTTTGATTTGATAATATAGCTATATTAATTCCTTTCCTTTGTAAGAAAGCTCAGCTATTTTCTATTTCAGTTTCAAAGACATAATTACTAACAGGAATTTCAGTACACGCTGTAAGTGTAGCTAAGATTTTCCTATTTGCTGCTGTTTGCTGGGAGATTTCAGTTTTTGTTTCTTTAAATTGTTACTTGTTGAATGGCAGCCTTGCTATTCAGTTCAGAAACTTGTCTTTTTAATTTTTCACCTTATGTTTTAATTCCTTAGGTGGTCTTGTATTGTTGAGGTTTTGGATTTTTTCCTAGGTTACAGGAACTTGAGTAGTATCTAATTGAAGAAGTCAAAATGGGTCTCACTTCTCCAAATATCCATGTTTTGGGGGTCGAACTAGAGACTAAACTGAGAGCTATAGCCTTGCCAAGTAACTTTCTAATATATCTACCTCTGCACCGCCAGCCCAGATACACCATTCTATTCTCTTGACAGCATACACTGTTTCCTAAGTCACGTCTAAGGATAGGATATTTTCCTTTGTCTGACGGCAGAGACTCACTGTGTAGCCTTGGCTGTCCTTGAGCTTGCTATGAATATCTGACTAGTCTTAAACTCATAGAGATCCACTTATCTCTGCCTTCAAAGTGCTGGGATTAAAGGCATTCACCACCTTTAATGTTTGACATACTAAGAGTGTTAACACATCATGTATCAGCTCATAGACCATAGAAAATGTATTACAAGATATAGAGAGATAACATTAGAAAATACTTTAAAATTAACCAGGGCCGGGGAATAGTAGAAGTGTGTGCGTAGTATGCTAGAGGCCCTGGGTTTTGATCCCCAACACAGTTTTTTTTTTTTTTTAAAGATTTATTTATTTATTATATGTAAGTACACTGTAGCTGTCTTCAGACACTCCAGAAGAGGGCATCAGATCTTGTTATGGATGGTTGTGAGCCACCATGTGGTTGCTGGGATTTGAACTCTGGACCTTCGGAAGAGCAGTCGGGTGCTCTTACCCACTGAGCCATCTCACCAGCCCTTTTGTTTTTTTTTTAAAGATAGTTTTGTTTTATTTTTTAATGAGCCAGGCATGGCAACACAGGCCTTTAATTGTAGCTACAAAGAGGTTGAGATTGGGGGATCAGGAGTTCAGGGCTTGCCTGGATTGCAGAGTGAGTTGAAGACCAGCCTGGAAGGGATTGTGGGGTTGTACAGGCCAACATTTGCAGTGTCTGTTTTCATTCTAGCCTGACAGACACACCTAGATCTCTTCTTACTGTGTCATTTGAGTGATATCTTCTTTGTAGACTTATTAGGGGACTTTAGTAGTTTACCTGCATTTCAGTAATGGAGTCTCAGTTTGGGGAAGTGGGGAATTAGAAGTGGAGGATGGCTTCATATTATTGGAACACTGGGCTTTGTGCTCGGACTGGAGGTGTCATGGAATACTTCCCTGGCACGTGTGAAGCTCTGGGCTCATTCGACAGACTCCATTAGGAAAAAACCAGACCCGTTCAGTGTTTATGTGGCTGCTTCAGCTCCATGTTTTTGAGACTGATCTTTGAGGTCAGCTGAAATAGATGTAAACCAATTAGACCTTTAAATGTTAACTCTTGTGAGTTATTTACTTTAATACAGTTTATGAGATTCTAGTATTAGTGGTAGTACATACACTGAAACCATTAGGGCAGGTGACTGAGAGAAGCTGAGGCTATGAAATGAATGAGTTTATTATCAGCTCGGGCTACATAGCTGAGCCTGTCCAAAAAAAAGAAGTAAAAAAATAAACAAATGATTTTGAGCTGTTGAAGTGGCTTGCTTATGGCAGACTTTTCTGGGCTTCATGAATTGACAGAACTCATAGATGATTATTTTACTGACTGACTTTAACACTGCATTTCTTTGACAGGATATCTACAGGGAAATGGGTTTTGGCCATTATGAAGAAGAAGAAAGCTGTTGGGAGAAACAGAAAAATGAAAAGAGAGACCGACGTCAGAACCGCAGTCGTAGCCGATCTCGAGAAAGGGATGGTCACTATAGCAACAGCCACAAATCCAAGTACCAGACAGAACCTTATGAGAGGGAAAGAAGCAGAAAGAGGGACCGAAGCAGGAGTCCAAAGAAATCCAAAGATAAAGAAAAATCCAAGTACAGATGAGCAGAGGAGGCTGGCCGGTTGTAGCAGGTCTGCTCCGGCCTGACTTGGGGCACGCAGACGCACTCAGTGCCTGCCAGCAGGGCTGACTGCGGTTTCCATGCTATCGTTGTTGCCTTTCAGGTTACACTGATGGTGTGGGACTCTGGAAGAGAGGGAGGCATTTTGTGTATACTTTTTTATACAAATTTTATTGTTATGCATACATGGTAACGTTCATATTTAACATCTTTCATAGTTTCAGTCTTTTAAAAATGGATCATTTCATATCACAGAAATCCATAAACTTGTATGTAAAACATAAACATAGAAAGTGGAAGTGTTTGTGTACCTGGCTCAGCATAAGAGATAAGAGTGTCACTCACTATGAAAGTTCCATATGTCCCTTCTTGCAGGAATTATTCTGAGTTGTGTTTACCCTGCTGTTAATTTTGTATGTTTTTGAATTTTATACAACTGGCACAATGTACGTTTTCCTTCTGTGACTTTCTTTTTTGAGTCCATTTATTTTTATTGTTACATAGTTGTGGTGAATGTATTGCGCTTGATCTGTTGATAGACTTTTAGGTTGTTAGTTTTTGCTATCTAAGGAATGCCACTATGAACATTTCAACTGGGCATGGCACTTCCTGGCCATGTGGTTTGAGTTTTCAATGCATTTATAGCTATGGTTGCTGTAATTTACCTGGTATGTGACTTGTATGGGGTCAGGAGTAGCCACAAGAGCAGTCTACCGTACAGCTCAGAGCACATTTGCTCCATTATTGTACATAGTTTTGACCACCAATAGAAAAGGCTTAACTACATCAGGAGCTAGCATCTTTTCCGGGGAGATGGCTCAGTGGGTACAATGCTTCTTCACCAGCATAGGACTGAGTTCAGATTCTCACCACATACCCAGTGCATACGACTGATAATCCAGCACTGGGGAGACAGGAGCAGGGGAAGCTCCAGGAAGTGAGAGACTGAGGAAGACACTCTGCACTGACCTCTTGTCTCCACATACTGTGCAAACTCATGTATGCAGGCACACGCACATCCGAATACACAGCTGTTCTGCATACAGAACTGTAGGTGTTGCTCACACAGATGAATCTAAAACATGTTCTAGAAGAATGAGCAGGGACAAGCTGGAAGCAGCGAGGAGTCACCCACTGACAGCGGAGGCTCGATTTAAGAGCTCTGGAGTATTGAAATGGGAAAATGTATGCACCAAGCATTTCAAGGAAAACATATCCTTGATTCCAAATTATAAGAAACCGTTTTATTTTTCCTATGTATTTGACAGTAACTTTATATGCTTATGGGGGTGTAATATGTTTGATATATGTTAATACTCTGGAACAAGTAAATCCATTTACAGACATATATCAGTTCACTTTTTCTTTCTTTTGGCCAAAGTTTGCTCTCAGGGATTTTTGAAATCTAGTCATCATTATTAACTGTAGCTTGCACTCCCTGCAATACTTGCCAGACATTTTCCTTTCATTTAGTAAAAACATAGACTCTTTGACCCAAATCTCCTTTATTCTTCCCTGTGCCCGAGGGCAATGCTTCTCGTCTTCCTAACGCTGCAGCCCTTCAGTTCCTGTGTGGTGACCCCCAACCATAAAATGATTTCATTGCTTCTTCCTATCTGTGGTGTTATTATGAATTGTAAGTATCTGTGTTTTCCAGTAGTCTCAGGCAACCCCTGTGAAGAGGTCATTTGGCCCCCAGAGGGGTTGCGACCCACAGGTTGAGAACCACTGCCTTGGAGTCTGAAGTCATTTCAATCTTTTTTTTGTTTTGTTTTTATGTTTTTTTTCGAGACAGGGTTTCTCTGTGTAGCTCTGGCTGTCCCGGAACTCACTCTGTAGACCAGGCTGGCCTCGAACTCAGAAATCCGCCTGCCTCTCTCTGCCTCTGCCTCCCAAGTGCTGGGATTAAAGGCGTGCCCCACCACGCCCAGCTCATTTCATTCTTGAGTTTGACTTTCGTAAACTCCCATAAAAATGAGGTCTCATAGTATTTGTGTTTCTATGCCTGCTTATATCACTCAGTATTACTGTCTTCCAGGTTTACACATGTTGCAAATGACTTTCCTTCCTAAAGGATGAACAGTATCCTTTTGTATGTATGACATGTGTTCTCTCTCTGTTGTTAATAGGCAAGTATGTGTATCCTGTGTCTGAGCTGGGAACACAGGCAGCCCTGCAGTATACAAACTGAAACCCGTTAGACTGCTGGGTCATAGTCGTACTGTCTTTAAAGTCTGTCCCCCCAAAATATCTACTGTTTTCCATAATGGCTATAATAATTCACATTCCCAAAGACAATATATGAGGATTTCTTTTGAGAAGCTATGGTTTTAACCAGGTGTTTTTTTTTTCTTTTTCTTTTCTTTTATTGTTTTATTTTAATGGGGGTTATTTGTAACCCAGCCTGACCTCAAACCTAGCCGAGTATGACGTAGAACTTCTGATCCTCCTGTCCAAACATGCAGAGATCTGGGAATATAAATGTGGACCACCAGGCCTATTTTATGTGGTTTTAAGGACTGCTAGACAAGCCCTCTACCAACGGAATTCCATTGTTTGTTTTTGAGACTGTAGCCTTGGTGGCCTGGAACTCACTATGTAGTCCAGGCCCTTGACCTCGAGCTCCTAGAGATCTGCCTGTCTCTGCCTTCCGAATGCTGGGATTAAGGGTATGCACCACTATGCCCAGCCTCACTAGGTGATTTTAATTATAATTTTAGTCATAGCATTGTGATGTATCTTGATGAGATATGGGACAGACTTAGATCTGAATTACTACTGCTTATATCTAGGTGAAGTGACCCATAACTTCTGTCTCAGATTTGGCTTCTAGATTTTAGGTAAGCTCTACCTTTTCCCCTTAGGTGCTGGCATTGAACGGAGGGCCTTGTGCATGCTGAGAATCTTTTTCTTCTTTTTTTTTTTATTAGATATTTTCTTTATTTACATTTCAAATACTATCCCGAAAGTTCCCTATTCCCCCCCCCCCCCGCCCCTACTCCCCTACCCACCAACTCCCACTTCTTGGCCCTGGCGTTCCCCTGTACTGGGGCATATAAGGTTTGCAAGACCAAGGGGCCTCTCTTCCCAATGATGGCCCACTAGGCCATCTTCTGCTACATATGCAGCTAGAGACATGAGCTCTGGGGGTACTGGTTAGTTCATATTGTTGTTCCACCTGTAGGGTTGCAGACCCCTTCAGCTCCTTGGGTACTTTCTCTAGCTCCTCCATTGGGAACCCTGTGTTCCATCCAATAGCTGACTGTGAGTATCCACTTCTGTATTTGCCAGGCACTGGCATAGCCCCACAAGAGGCCACTATATCAGGGTCCCTTCAGCAAAATCTTGCTGGCATGTGCAATAGCGTCTGGGTTTGGTGGCTGATGATGGGATGGATCCCCGGGTGGAGTAGTCTCTGTATAGTCCATCCTTTTATCTTAGCTCCCAAGTTTGTCTCTGTAACTCCTTTCATGGGTAATTTGTACCCTACTCTAAGGAGGAATGAAGTATCCACACGTTGGTCTTCTTTCTTCTTGGTTTTCTTGTGTTTTGCAAATTGTATCTTGGGTATTCTAAGTTTCTGGACTAATATCCACTTATCAGTGAGTGCATATCTAGTGACTTCTTTTGTGATTGGGTTACCTCACTAAGGATGATATCCTCCAGATACATCCATTTGCCCAAGAATTTCATAATTTCATTGTTTTTAATAGCTGAGTAGTAGCTGAGGATCTTTTATCTCTCACTACACTAGATGAAGCCAGTCTTTGGTGATTTCACATTGGCTTTTGCAAAAACAAAAACCAGCAAGTACATTTTGCATTAAAATAGTTACTTCGAACCCCAGATTGCTCATTAATATAGCTTCAGTTTAGGCTGTTAATCTTTTACCAGTTGAATTTTCAAAGACTTTGGCCAGTACTTTAATAGTTCTTTAGTAGGCTGAGTGAGAACCTTCATGTTCTTTCAGCAATTGTACCAGTTCCTTTAATAAACTGCATTTTGGTCAGTGGAAATTTAATCTAAGTTTGACATTTCATACCTGGAAGGTTGAGTCACAGAGAATACACAACATAGTAAAATCGAAATCTCAGGAGCTTCACCTTTCAGTGGCTGTTGCTAGGAGACCATGCTTTGATGGGAAACTTGAGAGAAGGTTGTTTCCTGTTAGGTGAACATGTGGAGATCCCCTTCATATTCAAAACTGTCTCTGTTTCAAAGCAAATAACATCAGTTATTCTTGCTGATCTTTATTCCTACATGTTTATAACCCACCCGGGTCTGGGAAATATGAGTAATGCTAAGAGTTAGCAGTCTTATGTTTTGCCTCCTCTATTCCTTGTTCATTTGAGCAGGCAGACGGGTGAGCTGTTGAGTGTTTTCATTGTGCAGTTTAAAAATGGCATTGTGAGGGCTGTCAAGTACCTCATCCAGGAAAGGCACATGTCACCAAGCCTGAATTTGACCCCTGGGTCCTACATGTTGTCCCGTGACTTCTGCAAACACACTGGCACATGAGCAACTACACACACTAAATATATGTAATTTTTTTTCTGGCTGTCCCGGAACTTGCACAGTAGACCAAGCTGGCCTCAAATACAAAGATCAGCCTGCCTCTACCTTCTTGAGTTGTTCTGGGATTAAAGGTGTGTGCCACTGCCCAGCCAACTCGCCAACTCAATGATTTTTTTTAAAAAACCTGTGTTCATGGTATTCCCTTTGGATTGCTGGGAAGCTGACCCACACAGCAACATACAAGCAATAGTGTGTATAAAAAGAGAAGTTGGGGAATGTGGCTACAATTCTAGAACTCTTCCACAGTGACCCCTGGTTCCTGAAAACAGTTTTGCTTTGTACTGTTTCCTTGGTGTGGTGGAGAGGCTTGGCTTCCCAATTGGCAAGCTGGAGTCAGAAACAAAAAGGTTGGTGCCAGCCGTAGGAGCAGGAAACTATGGGAGCACGTGGTGATGGGCTGACCAAAGCAGAGGGTTATAAAGAGAAAGGAAGGGCCAAAAGACAGGAGGGCGCGGGGAAACAAATCCAGAAAGCCTACATTTGATTCGTAGGCCGTAGAAAAGCCGAGCACATTCCTAAGGAAGAAAGTGGCATAGTGCAGCCAAGGAAAGTGGGTTCTGCAACAGGTTGGCACCACAGCCCCCACTGCTTTGAACATAACTCATCGCATATCCGTGCCTGTGCAACCCCAAACCAGATTTAATCCAAGTTACTTTCCCAGAGTAGGTGCAGAAGTCTGGATTTGAGACATAGAATGGGCCTCCCCATCAATTATCAAAAAAAGATCACAAAAAGTCTATGGTCCCTGCTGCACAATCACTGACTAGAGCCAGCAGTTCAAGGGTCAGGAGTGGCTACAGATGGATGTGGTTTGGGTAAAACTTTGATATGCTGGGAGCAGGGTTAGTGGAGCTCCCTAGTTAACATGGTCTCCAGTCCCTTAGTGGGTCACTTCTCCTACTGTCTTGGGGGCAGTCGCCCTGTGCAACTCGTCTTTACACACACGGCATGCAGTGGGGAGCCTTGCCTTACTGTAATCTCATCTTTACCTTCAGAGGGTTGTTTCACTATTACATTGATCGCCATCTCCTATTCACAAATCAAAGGCACAGATTCATTGCCTTACCCCCTCGCATGCTTACGGGAAATCATGTGATGTCTCATCTCGGTACTCGCTCTGTTTGAGAGCCTGTGTTACATCTTGTGTCCACAGCCTCTTCACGAGTGGACACATGCTGCCGCAGCACACAGTAGCAGCTTGAAGGTGCTAATGATTCTTGCTAGCTTCTGGTGTGTTCCTTGGCTTACGGTTACATCACTTTAAGCTTAGCCTCCGCCTTCACATGGCCTTTACCCTGCATGTCTGCGTCTGAGTCTCCCTTTCTATTAAGAACGCTAGCCATTACGTCAGGGCCCCTCAAGGCTGTACAACTCCAGCTTACCGGGGTGAGTTTTACAGAGACTATTTTCAAATAGAGCTATGTTCACAGATAGAAGTCGGAACTTAAAGATGTTTTAGGACAGGGGTCAGGGTGAGGGCATCGTAACTTGGCCCCTTTCTTGTGGGGTGAGGTATTGTGGGGCTCAAGAAAAGCTTCTATAGTGTTTTTGACCAGAGGCCAACGGAGGATGCTGGGATGAGCCTTGGAGCCTATGTTTCTAAAGAATGTGGCCAGGGTTCAAGGCTTCATGTGGCAAGTGCAACACCCCTCATCGTTGTCTGTGCTCATCTTAGTTCCTCTGTTAGTGACCATCAGTCCTTCCTCATGTCCTTTGGTTCATTGCATTGGTTCATAGCATTTCTTCTTAGGGATGGATGGAGTACTAAGCATGAACCACATCACATTTCCCTTGGGGGAGGGGCTCTCTGAAAAAAATCTAAGATTCTCTCTGGATTCTAGGAAAGGCAGGTCTTCCAGAGTCAAGAATGGTCTGTTAAAGCTAAGCATTACTCCGCTCATGATAGGACCCCCAACCATAAAGTCATTTTCACGGCTACTTCATAACTGTATTTTTTTTTTTGCTGATGTTATGAATCATAATATAAATATCAGATATGCAGGATATCTGATATTTGTCTCCCATGAAAGGGTTGTTGAACCCCAAAGGGGTCACAGGTTGAGAACCACTGGTATAGTAGGCGAGTGAGTTCAGTAGCTGGGATTGTACAAAGACAGTAGAAAGCTACCAAGCACCCTGCAGTACCATTGCTTCTGTCTCATGTTACTCAAGGCCCGCAGTCCTGAGAAGAGATGCCTGATCTTGGCAAGGCCAGACTTTCCCACATTTGGATCTGTCTAATAGCCCTGCACTGGAGGAGACAGTTTTCTCAAGCTGTGGTGTGTCATGATGGCCCAGAAATGAAAAAAAAAAAAAGTTTTTTCTTAAACCTTAACCAAACAGCCTGTGTGTGATAGTGTGTAACAATAAGTGAATTGGTTTTTATTTTATTTTATTTTATTTTATTTTATTTTATTTTATTTTTTTACTCAGATATCAGCATGGGCATAGCATTCTCTGCACAGTTGACACAAAATTCCCAGGCCTTATTTATTTATTTATTTTATTATTTTCTTTATTTCTAGTTTCTTTTTTTATTATTATTATTTTCTTTATTTACATTTCAAATGCTATCCCGAAAGTTCCCTATACCCCCCCCGCCCCTGCTCCCCTACCCACCCACTCCCACTACTTGGAGGTTTTTATTTTATATGTATGAATGTTTTGCCTGTATGCATGCATATATGTGTATATATATATATATATATATATATATATATATATATATATGCATGTATAAATTATGTTCAGAAGGGAGGATCAACTCTCCTGAAACTGGTTTTACAGATATTCGTGAGCTGCCATACAGGTGGTAGAACTTCAACCCTGGTCACCTACAAGAAGAGCAAGTACTCCACACAGCTCAGCCATCTCTCCAGCCCCTCAACCTTGGTGGGATGAGCACAGGCACTTCTGACTGGGAAGGTAGTTTTGCTAGTCTCTGTAACATAGTTTTGTGTTAGAAAGCTGGTCTCAGTATGCAGCCTTAGCTGGCCTGGAACTCTATGTAGACCTACTAGCCTCCTGCACACAGAGAGTCTCCTTCCTGCTTCTGCCTCATGAGTGCTGGGATTAAAGATGTGTTCTACAATACCCTGTTTGTCTCTGCAATTTGTCAGGGGTTTCTAGGTGCTGGGCTTGGCCGCAACCAACTGTGGTAAACGTGTCCCTGTCACAGATTATGTGTAAGTCAGGTGTGGTGTCAGGCACTCATGGGCTAGGGCTTTAGGATGCTGGGGTGGGAGGGGACCTCAAAACCAACACAAGGCTGCTGAGATGGGACCACCACTAAAAGGGTTTGCTCTGCAAACCTGACAACCTGAGTTTGATCCCCAGAGCTCACATAAAAAGCCAGGCGTGGTGGTACACATCTGTAATCCCAGCACCCCTACGTTGGAGATGGGAGGCAGAAGCAGGATAGCCTGGAATGCTGGCCAGCTGTCCTGGGGTATGCATTAAGCAGCGGAAACAACAAGATTAACAAGGTAGAGGGGAGAACTCACTGCCAAAATTACAGTCTGGCTTCCACAGACATGGCATGGCATGTATGTTCAATGTACACACACACACACACACACACACACAAATAACAAATTGTAAAACTCTCAGGATTGGGGCACAAAGATCATGACTTCAAAGCTAGTGTAAGATATCTTGATAGACTGTCAATCATTGAAAGCCCCAGACTTTTGAATTGGGAATGGAGGCCTGACAGTGGGTCCTTGTACCAGAGACACACAAAAAGAATGAAAGTGGTTATACTCAAAGCGGTAATGGCCACTGAGCATTTCACACAGACCAGATGCTTTTATAAGTACACGTGTTTCTTTGTAAAGCGTGTTATAAACATCTCTATTGGGCAGCGCTAAGGATTGAGCCTGGGACTTTGCGCAGGTAAGCTATCGCTCTGCCACTGAGATGCTGAGATGCAGTCTGATTCTCACACTGTCTTCATCAGATAAGATTAAATGAATGTCCCATTTACATAGAAAGAGGCTGATGCATAGATGTCCATTGGCTTGCGGGTTACACAGATAAATAGCACGGCTTCAAGACCATGACTCCAAACCACAAAACATAAATCAGAATCTGCCTCAGCACACACACCAAAATAAGCTTGATGTTATAGTTAAAAGTCTTATTTAAATGACAAAACAGAGTAGGATGGCTCAGCTGATAAACGCGCCTGCTGCGGAGTCTGGCATCTGAATGAGTTCAAACCCTGAGACCCACACTATAGAAGAGAATAGTTTCTATAAGTTGTCCTCTGACTTCTATACACAGGTATAAACACACACACACACACACACACACACACAAATGCAATGATTTTTAAAAAAAAGAAAAAAACCTTTATAGCTTGAGAGAGATGTTATTTCAATCCCAGGGTAAAGAAAGGATTAAAAAAAAATACAAACTGTAAATTATGAAGGAAAAACCAATACATTTACTGAAAAGTGTCTGTACACCTGAAAACATGATAAGTTAAAAGTTATGTGCAAAACTGAACATGTACCTACGAAATACACAAAACACATAAGGTCTCAATAACATGAAAGATCATACGGACCAAAAAGTAAAGCAACACTGTAGGAAGAAAGGAACACTGTAGGAAGACGACTGGCCACTGTGGGGGAACTCCTGCTTGAACTGTCCTTGTAGCACCTAGCAGTGAGGGAAGAGAAGCCTAAACGGCCTTGGCAAACACTTCCTCATGTGTGGGTTTGGCAAAAAGCAGAAGGGCTCAGAAACCCCGAGGTCGGCACGATTGGAGACTGGAGACTCCCACCTGCCTCTGGCAAACACATTCATGGAAGGCTGAGGAGAGTTCTTCCTGGCCAAGCCTATGACCTTGTCCCCACTGGACTATGCAGTCTAAGGTCACTCAGGAAATGTGTCTAAGTTTGGGTGCTATAGATGGAAGGAAGCAGCGTCTTAAGGGCCCTGGGCTTCTAGGGCTCTGTGTGCGTGTTACCTGCTTGCATATTGTCCTCCCTCTGTGGCCAGGGTCTATCTACACATACCTACGCCCTCTGGGGCCACTTCCTCATGGCACAGACCCCAGTGTTACCAAAAACGCAGGGAGTAGGCAGAAGTAGCCTTGGGGTAGACCAGGCAGAAGAGGAAAGAGAGAGAGGTCTGTTTAGGACTCAGCAACTGTATTTGTGGGGTGTAGACCCCATACCCAAGCACCACTACAAGATTACAGTCTCCTCTCTGTTTCTTATTTGGTTGACAGATGTTTGTGGGGCTGGAGACGGAGTCCTGGGACTCTTCACACGCAAGCGGCTGCCCTTTCCTCTCCTCTTGCAGGCAGAGCTCAGTATGGAGCAAATGACACCGTAACTGTTTCTCCTTCCAGTGGGTAACACATCGCCCGAACAGGTGAGATTTCTTTCCTAGCCCCACAGTCACAGCAGCTGAAGCAACCCACTGTGCAGGAACCCATCCCAGCTTTTTCTAGATCAAATACTGTAAAGGGACCCTATGGTAGGTAGTTCTTTTGACAAAGACAACTGACAACTGAGTGTGGAGTTTTCCAGCCAAAATGGTGTCTCCAGGAATTAAAGGCACTGAAATCTTTTTTTTTTTTTTTTTTTGCTTTTTCGAGACAGGGTTTCTCTGTATAGCACTGGCTGTCCTGGAACTCACTCTGTAGACCAGGCTGGCCTCGAACTCAGAAGTCCGCCTGCCTCTGCCTCCCGAGTGCTGGGATTAAAGGTATGTGCCACCACTGCCAGACTGGCACTGAAATCTTTTGGCCATCACTAAACATATTCTAGTCTGACAATTGAACTTTTTTATTTATTTATTTATTTATTTATTTTTGAGACAGGGTTTCACTGTGTAGCCTTGGTTATCCTAGAATTCAATCTGTAGACCAGGCTGCTCTTGAACTCAGAGATCTGCCTGCTTCTGCCTTCCGAGTGCTGGGACTAAAGGTGTGGGCCACCACTGCCCAGCTGACACTGTCATTTTTGTTCATGTGAGTGCATTTGTGTGAAAGCATGTGCACGTATGGAGGAGAAGGCTCCCCAGGTGCTGTCTACTTATGATTTTAGGATTTAGTGTGTGTGTGTGTGTGTGTGTGTGTGTGTGTGTGTGTGTGTCAAGGTCAGGGAACAGCTTGCAGGAATGGTTTCTCTCCTTCCACATGTAGGTCCTAGGTACCAGAGGTTATCAGCCTTGGCCTTGCGTGCCTCTACCTGCTAAGGCATCTCAATGGCCTGCGAATCAATCCCACATCCCGGGTCCATCTTAGTAATCTCTCCAGAGCTTCCAAGACCTGTCTTGGACCTAAGAGAGTAGCTCTCAAGGTTGGGCATGGTAGTTCACACCTTGGAGGCCGAGGTGGGAGGACTGAGTTCAAGGCCAGCCTAGAACACAAGACGGTGTTTCAAAAAAAACATAAATGACCCAGTGGGTAAGGGAGTTTGCTGTGCAAACAGGAAGACCTGATTTCTAATCTCCATCACCCAGAGAAAGCCAGGCCATTCTTGCTTCCTCAGAACCAAGCCCAGGGTTCAAAACTCAGCTTAACTCCTAAGCTATAGCCTTGAGAAAGTCTTTGTTAGGGGTGTTATCTGGTGGGTGGTGGGCTGCTTTACCATTTTGGGTTTTTTTTGTTTTTGTTTTTGCATTGCTATGAAAGACCCCAAATTCAGGAAACAAAATTGAGTCTGCTCTCTGTACTTGCTCTATGTATAGCGGCTGAATGGTACATGCTTGGGATCAGTTAGAGAAAGCTGTCACTCACTCCATGTAGGACAGCAGTAAAGAGAGCTGCTGCGCCCTTTCTCCGCAGGGGGTCGTCACTTCTTGAGACTCCTGGCTTCGTGAGTGACTAGCAGAATTCTCCCAGCCCAAGTTCCACGTATAATGTATAGCGGTCTTGCCCTTTCCGCTTCCCTCTGACAGTCTATGGTCTTCTTCAGTTGAGCATCGACTTCCCCTAGGAGCATCTTCAAGCACCAGGAGTGGGAACTTAGCAGCTCTTCTCATCCTCCAATTCCTGGTGCTTTTGCCCTCTTGGACTCCTGGCTGTCCCGGGAGGAGGCGCTTTGTTTTGCATGGTTGCTGCACTTTGATTTGGCTGGGGGGGCGGAGGCGTGAACTTCCTACCTCTCACCGCCTTCTTCCTTTTCTCTTTAACACAAAGTGTAAGTACCTTTTGCAGCTGAACGTGCCTTGCGCCTTGCGCAGGAAGTGGAGCGCAGGCATGGACAGGCTTCTAGCAGGGGTGTGGCTTGGACTTTTGGCCCTCCTCTGACTCCAGCAACTCCTGAGGGACTGAGCCGAGCACTCCCAAGCTGAAAAGAGAGGGTCACTGGGAAGGCTCAGGCAGCTGGGCCAAGTCTGCTGTGAGAGCCCGAGGGACACACCCTGCTGGTGAGTGCTTGTGCCCTGCTATCAGTTAACGTGGCAGGCACAGTACAGACTTCAGTCAAGGGCATGGGAGAAGGGCATGTTAGAGACAGGTGTGCGAGCGAGGACTGCTCTCAACACCCTGGCTTCTCACACATGAGACGTTCTGTTAGGTGTTCAAATTATGGAAATACGGTAAGCATCGTTAACTGCCTTTAGATGCAGTGTCTGCTCCGTTTTATCATGGATCATTCTGTGTGCCGGGGGAGGATGGGTTTAACCCTGCCAATTGAAGTAAACCTTCCATCTGCCGGCTCGGTAGCAACTTCGAATGCTGTGGAGTTCAGAAGTGGACATTGCTCTGCTCTTTCCAGTCTCACTAAAGGGTCTACCAGTCTAGACAGTGGTTCCGCGGTGTCTAGTTTCCTGGCTGGAGAGAGTTCAGGAGTTTTGGCAGCAGCCTCAGGACTGATGAAGAAATTGATTGGTCTTAGCCTGATATGGCTAATTCTTTGCAGAACCAGAAACCCAAGCTTTGTCACCCAAGATTAGGGAGTTTTCTCTAATGATGCTGATATGGCCCTGGCCCAAGGCTGTAAATGCTTCAAGCATACCTGTAAGTTACCTATAGCAGCAGAGAAGGATGGGGGTGGCAGGGAGTAAGTTGGAGGAGAAAACTAACGTCCAGGCCAGAACATGTTCATAACAGTTTGAGTGACAGTGGCCAAGAGACAGAAGCAGCCAAAGTGAGTGAACACACACAACATATAAATTATGATTCATAATCCACGTTGGTTGTGATTCTGCCTCAAACAGAAAGAAAATTCTGACACAACGTGGTAGGAGCTTGAGGTTGTTGAGCTAAGTAAAATGAATAGTCTCAGAGGATACATGCTGTGTGATTCCACTCCTGTGGGCCAGATTCATGGAGACAGCAGAAAGATGGCTACTAGCTAGGGCAGGGCAGGGGTGGGGGGGCTCAGGGGGATGGATTTCAAGGGATGGAGAGTTCTGGAGATGGGTGAGTGCTGTGTAGACTACTCATCCATAGAGGTGAGCTTAGAGATGGTTAAAATGGGGCCTTGTGCATGCCAGGCAAGCACCTGCTACTAAGATACAGGTCTAGCCCTCTGCAAATAAGTTTTTAAATTACAAATTCTCTTTTAAAAAGGCAGAAGTGAGCAGGCCAAAAAAAAAAAAAAAAAATCAGCCTTGTGGGATGAAATCTTAGAGTCTCTGTGACTTCCTCAAACTCTGACCAAACCGAACCAAACCAAATCTGACTGATAGCTAGCCCCATGGAGGGACTGGAAATCTGGGCTGACCCACCAAACTTGGTGGAGTCGTTGAGAAGCTAGGAGCAAGCTGACTTTCCCCTCACCGTTGTGATTGACTTCAAGTGGCCTGTGGGCCAGGACAGGTGCCTCATGAGTAGTTTGGGGCCTAGTGCTGTGGGTTTGCACTACAGGTGGCCACTGGAGGGGGCTCTCTGGTCTGGATGACAAATATCACTATTTAGTAGCACCCTAGGCAAGCCACCAAAGGCTCTTTCCCTCAGTTTCCTCACATCAACCTTGGCATGAGGAGCAGGCTCACACTTTCCACTTCCAAAGGAGGTTAAGGTTTCCACAATGTAGGAGGCAGCCCCTCATAATTAGGCAGTGCTGTGCACGGGGCGCTGCTGTTTCTCCATCACTTTTTCTCCCGTTTCAGTCTCTCCTCAATTTCTCCAGCGGCTCTTCCAGGCAGAGATCGCAGGCTTTCGACTTGGGGAATCTTCAAACCTGGGTTTGCTGCTTTTAGAAGGGACATGGGACAGTTGTGTCTGCCATCAGTCCTAAAGGAGAGAGGGTTGGGCTGCTGAGCCTTCTGAGGTCTCATGATGAAATCTGGACGATTTTGTCACCGATCTTCCGGGCTATCTGGGACTTCCAGTCAAGACCAAGGAAGAAAACGTAGACAAAGCTGTTCAGACTCTAAGATTTTAGAAATAACAAGGTCACACTTAAGCAGCTGAGAACTAACAGCTCAAAGACAAGCTCATCAAAGTGAAGAGGCTCTGGGGAGCAGGCCCCTCCCCCTGCTTCCTCCCTTATTTAGAAATCATTTGTCTTAAAAGGAACTAACGTTACTGTTAAGGTCCCGGGGGAGAATTATTTTCTGAAGTCAGTGAATTATCTGTTAGTTTTGTAACTAACAGCTGTCTAAAAACAGCTGTCTGGTGGCCCACATACCTTTTGAAAGTCTTCTCAGAAAAGGCTCTGTGGCAGATGACTGGCCGGCTCCATAGAAAGAAGCAGCCACAGGGAGGGCCATACGGCCACCTGCCTGCTCACCCCATCGGGCACAAGTCTCTTCATTTTAGATGTTCTTGCTCTTGTCCTACCCAGCAGTAGTTACAAAATAAACAGAGGGCGCCTTGTGGAGATGCGCCTTTGAGGATGAAGGGAAGCCACTCAGCTGACATTTTAAGTTTTCCACTTCGGCAGCGGTTAATGCACTACCTCTGTACTGAGCATGAGACTCAACATAACAAGTTATTTTCTGGAACTTACCAGTGGCACTCTCTGCCATTTACTAGCTATGTGGCCTTAGCTTCCCCAGCCCTGAAAGGAGACTGTGTACATCTAGACTATTTTCCCAACAAGAGAAACCAGAAGTTTAAGTAATAGAGTTCATAAAAATGATACAGAAAGCAAGAAAAGCCACAGTGGGAATGTATATGTTTCTTTCTTTTTGCTTGTTTTAGATTTTCGAGACAGGGTTTCTCTGTGTAGCCCTGGCTGTCCTGATACTCACTCTGTAGATCAGGCTCACCTGGAACTCACAGAGTGTTGGAATTAAAGGCATGCACCACCACACCCGTCTGGGAACATGAATGTTTCTATCTCTGCTGCTGTTTTTCTGTTCTCCCTTTATCTTGAAATAAGTGCAGGGGTGCTAAGCACTGAGGGGTGGAGTGTTCATGGAAGCTTCCAGAAAATGTGACAGTAGGCTTAGCCTGTGAAGAAAGCAGATATTCCAGATAGGGGAGGAGCCCTGTGGACAGTGAGTGTCCACTCACTGAAATGTGAGATGAGGGTCCTTTTCCTATGTGAAGTTTGGTCTAAAATTGGACCCTAGTCCTAGGTCCCAAGAGAACTGCTCACTAGACATAGAGAGGCCAGGCTGGACTGGAGACACGCAGTTAAGGGAAGGGAGGAAAGTAGGACCAACTGTGAGGCCCTGGTCCTCATTTGGCTGAGGTTTGACCTTTACTCTGTGCAGGATAGAGGATTGTTGAAGTTTGGAGAAACACTGAGTCTCTGAGGAGTGGTTTGGCGTTAGTGATGTCGGGTGGCGGGCGTGGGGCAGACTGCATGTTGAGATCCTAATGTCCTCTCCAAAGGCCTCACAGTCATCTTCTCTGTCCTTTCCTGACACTGTTTTTACGTTTACTTATTAATTCTCTGTGGATAAGCTCCATAATTCTCAGGGAATCAAACTCAGCTCATCGGACTTGGAGAGCGCCTTCACCTGATTAGCCTCTATACCCCTCAAAAGGAGACGAGCCATTCCTCTCTCTACCTTGAAAGCATATTTCTCTCTCTCTCTCTCTCTCTCTCTCTCTCTCTNTNTATATATATATATATATATATATATATATATATATATATGCACAGATATATACACAATACATATATATATATGATTTATTTGTGTATGAGTATATATGTGCACTGAGTGTATGCCTGGTGCCCTCAGAGGTCAGAAGAAAGCATCAGATTTCCTGGAACTGGAGTTACAGATGGTTGTGAACCACCATGTAACTGCTGGGAACTGAACTCAGAGCTCTTAACAGTTGAGCCATCTCTCTAGCTCCAGAGAGCACAGTTTTCTTTCTTTCTTTCTTTCTTTCTTTCTTTCTTTCTTTCTTTCTTTCTTTCTTTCTTTCTTTCTTTCTTTCTTTCTTTCTTTTATGTTTTGTTTTTTCGAGACAGGGTTTCTCTGTATAGCCCTGGCTGACCTGGAACTCACTTTGTAGACCAGGCTGGCCTCGAACTCAGAAATCTGCCTGCCTCTGCCTCCCGAGTGCTGGAATTAAAGGCATGCGCCACCACGCCAGGCCGAGCACAGTTTTCTAACCAATTGTTCTGTGTTAGTGAGATGGCTCAGCAAAGAAGGGCACGTGCTGCTAAGCCCAATTCCATCCCCAAGACCCACATACCCACATTGGCCAAACAAGAGAAGAGGGTCTTACAAGATGTCTTCTGACTGCCACTGAACTCTTTAGCACACAGCACACAACACACACACACACAGATACAGATACACACATATATACAGACAGGCACACACATAGACATATATATATATACATATACACCCAGAGAGAGACACACACAGAGACATATACACATATATGCACAGAGAGAGAGAGAGAGAGAGAGAGAGAGAGAGACATACACACACATATACACATACACACACACATACACACACACATACACACACACAAACATACATACAGATACATATACACACATAGGTACACACATAGACATATATACACATATATACCCAGAGAGACACACACAGACATATACACACATATGCACACAGACATAGACATACAGACACACACACACACACTCAAATGTAAACAAACAAAAAGCCCAATTCCGAGCAATCAGCGGCACTTATTTTGGGTTTATGACTTTACTACTTTCTTTCTGTGCTCTGTTTTCCAGAGTAGATTAGGAGCAGGTTGAGATTAGAGCGTGTTTTGTTTTGTTTCTGTGGAGCCGGTGTGAGTAGGTAATTAGTAAGTTTGCTCCATGGAGTAAGAAGATGGGACAGTGTCAGTGTGTGTGGAGGGCAGGGTGGGTACACAAAGTGTCCGGAAAACAGAGTTAACGACTCGCTGGATGTGGAAGTCAGGCATCAAAGGGGACACTGGAGTATCTCCTTTGGGGCCTCTAGAGGATGCTGTTCTGTGAGATTTACAACTCAAGGAAAAAAATGTGTGGGAAGAGAGGAAGACCCCAGCTTAGACCATCAGAGGGAAACCCCAGCCCACCAGCCATTAAAAAACAAAAAACAAAAAACAAAACCTATTGAACTAGCTATATCAGGTGCCACTAAGAGACGGTAACTCTGAGGCAGCCGGCCCAGAACGAGTGAGTCTCATGAGAAGAATAGCTAACACTCTGCCGTGAGGGGAATCACAAATGTGCTGTGCTGTGGTGGGTAGCATGGCCGAGCCCCTGTTAGGTCTGTAGAGTCCAGGAGGGTCCCTCTGAGTCCTATGTGCCCTGAAATTTAAAGTGGCAAACCAAAACAGAGAAAAGCACATCTTTTGGGAACATCCTGAAATATTTAGATATGAGGAAGAGATTCATTTCTCTTTGAGTAAGGACTAGCTGAGCCACTGGTAGGTAGTGAAGTGGCCGAGGTCCAAGCCACAGGGTGACACAGCTGTTCTGCATGCTCAGGAACTTGGTGTCCTTTGCAGAAGCACAGCTACTGCTAAGGATTCACACGGAAGATTGGGTTGGAAAGGAGAAGAAGCCATAACATTGGAAAGGGGGCGGGGCAGTGAAAGGAGCATGCGCAGGAATTAAGCCGCATTTGTAGCAGTGGAAGAACAGGAGTCGGACTAAAATTTGCGTCATTCCACGTATGGTTAACCCTGAAGACCATCATTCATTCATTTATTCATTCATTCATCATTCATTCATTCACCATCAAGTTTGATTCTGTGCATACAACACCAGATCAAGGAAACTGGCCAGACAAGATGTTCAAGGTGGGTTTTAAAGGAGAAAGGCAAGCTGCTGACTAACGATACATACAACATGGCATCACGCATGCAAAAATAAGCCAGAGGCAATCCTAAAACCATATCTGTGTGTCTCTATTAAATGCAGGTAGGCGCACAGAAAAGCGCTGGAGTCGTGCATAGGAGGCGCTGGCGGTGTAGAGCTTGTTTATACCTTCTCTCTACTTCTGCCTTATTGGGCTCCTTTATAGTTACTCTATCTTCATGGATTATCTGTATTTTTTTTTTTTTTT
>NC_034610.1:32228351-32236204 GCF_900095145.1 Mus pahari
TTTTTTTTTTTTTGGTTTTTCGAGACAGGGTTTCTCTGTATAGCTCTGGCTGTCCTGGAACTCACTTGGTAGACCAGGCTAGCCTCGAACTCAGAAATCCGCCTGCCTCTGCCTCCCGAGTGCTGGGATTAAAGGCCTGCGCCACCAGGCCTGGCTCTGGATTATCTGTATATTTTTAAGACATTTTTAAATGGTGTCAAGTTTCTGTGACTAGCAGAGAGCCCCAGAGTGTCCTGAGTATTCCCATCTTCTCCCTTTGTACGAAACTGTCAGGTGCAGGCCCTTCCTTGTCACCCCTACACAGGGAGGTGTTACAGGCCAGGCTGGGTGTCCCCAGAGGAAGAGCCCAATATGAGTCTGGACTGTTTATTTTTAAGGTTAAGTGTGATCTGAATCAGTCAATTGAGCTAGAGTGCAGAGTTGGGTTCCTGGGTAGCCTCGTCTGTCTAGGAGGGGGCCCCCCCGTCTGTGAGTGTTCTCTTGTGGGTGAGCCAGCAGCCTATACTGCCTGCCAGGATCGCTGTAACCAGGACCGCTGTAGCCATCTTAGCAAGCGAGGGCTGACACAACAGAAAGTCACTGTGTTCTGGAGGCTGCAAGTTCTGGATCAAAGAGTCAACAATGTCGGTTCCTTCCCTGGTCTCACCTGCTCACAACCACAGGGGTCCCTCCACCCTCCTAATCTCGTGTGTGTGTGTGTGTGTGTGTGTGTGTGTGTGTGTCTAAAGCGCCTTGTCTCTTCTTGTAGAGCATCTGTTTAGGGTGAAGGTATGCCCCCAAGGACCTGATTTGAAAGGTCTTTTTCTCCAAATACCATGACACACGGAGGTATTGGTGCTAACCCCGTCAGTACAGAAATCTGGGTGGATGGCATCTGGCTCCTAACAGAGTCTCTAAAGCAGTTTGTCTGGTTTGGTGCCCTACTCGGCTCTTGCCACCCTGGGCCCTGGTTAGCTTTCCCTGCACAGGCACACAGGAACAAAGGCATCAGAGAATACACTAAAAGTAAAAGAGGCATAATTGCATCGGTGGCTTGCCAGCCACACCAAGCAACTGAAAATCCCCAAGGGGACCTGGAGCCACATGATTTCCTGGTAGATAATGCCATGAGGGAGGAGCACAGGCAGTGTGCCCTTCTCACCCGGTGGCCTGCCTGCCAGGCTGCTGGGCAAACACCTGACGACTGCTTTTTCTTTTTAGCTCATGCCCGTGCCACTCTACCAGGAGGAAGCTCGGGGCAGGAGCTGGGCCAAGCAGCAGCTGGCACGATATGGAGCGTCGGAGCAAGATGGAATTTTTCCAGAAACTGGGCTACTGCCAAGAGGACGTGGTCAGGGTGCTGGGCAAACTGGGTGACAGTGCCTTGGTCAATGACGTGCTTCAAGAGTTGATCCAGACCGGCAGCCGCCCGAGGGCCCAGGAGGATCCAGCCAGTGGCACCGGGGTAGTGCTGATTCCCCGGGGATGCTGCGGGGTCCAAGACTCTGCCCAGCAGGGCCTGGGACCAGGCCTAGAAGAGGCTGACAGAGATCCAGCCCGCTTCCTGCGGCCCATAGTGATCGATGGCAGCAATGTGGCTATGAGGTAGCGTCTTTGCTTTCCTTCATCTTATTACTGAGCGCTGGGACCAGAGACCTTGTTACCCGGAGTCCTGGGAAACATTTCCTCCCTGTGGTTTGGTTCAAAGAGTTTTAGGACCGATGGATGAATTTTTAAAAACTATTTTACAAATCAATAAGTTTCCTGGTGACATAGTCATACATGTATGTCACATGCTTGGCCCATACTTTCTACCACACTTCTTGTCTCTTCTCCTTTCTTCCCACTAGTTCCTTCCCTCTTCAACAAATCGACCCCTTATCCTTCCCTGCCATATATATATATATATATATATATATATATATATATATATATATGGCATCTCCAACTTTCTGAGTCTGACTTGTATTGATTAAGAGAAACCTTAAGTTTCATTATTTTCCCGAAAACGACATAATCATCATTCTTTAAAACGTATATGCCATTGTGTATACATACTACATTTCTTTTTTGTCTGGAGACTTTTAATTACATTTCTTTTTAGTCTGTCTGACAGAGGGAACCATAGTTGAGAAAATGTCTCTCAATTTTAATTATTTATTAAATAATATTATTTATTAAAATCCATACATCTCTGCAGAGAAGCAATAGTAATTGTGCACAAATATACCATAATACATAGCATTGCAAGCCATTCGTGGCTTTGAAAGTAGATGGGCCCCAGATCCAGGCCTGCAGGAAAAATCTAAAAAGTAGAATCTCCATCAGTTCTGCAGATACCTGGATTTTAACCCCAAAACTCCTCTCAGGCTTCTGTGCTCCAGAAACAAAAGCATGAAGGTGTGGTGTTGTGGGCCATCAAATGACAGCAGGTGTTAGCCTGAAGAGACGGTCTGGAAGGTAACTTTCCAGCAGCTGCAGGGAGAAGGGGGCCGTAGTGGGGAATCAAGCTACCCAAAGTCAAGCTACTATTCTCTATGAGCAAAGTCATGGCTATCTGGACTGACTCTATAACCCAAATACTGTGAAGAGGGTTTCGGCAAAGATGGGTGTGAAAGCGTGTCGATGCTATGCTTGCTTTCAAATCCCGTCCTGTATCTTGTAGCCGTGTGAACCAGGCAAATTGCTCTCTGGTTCTGTGCGGTGGAATCAACCCTTCCTAGAGGGGAGCTAGGAAAAGTGCCTGTTGTAGCCTGCTCCGCAAGTTGATGCTAACCGCGATCACAGGAGGAGCAGCTTTCTTCAGAAGGAAAGAGGCAAGTGACAGACAGGAGCCCGGGGTTAGGTGTTGGCAGATGGGGCTCCTTCTTTGGAGTCTGTCCCCAGGCAGCTGTGTTATTCTGGAAAGGCGAGAGTACTCTCCTCTCTGTGCAGAGCAGCCTGGTAGACCTCCACTGTCTCCCTTAGGGCCTGAGAACCAGAAGTGCTTGGGTTGTGTTCAAAGCTTGGGGCCGGTGGTGAGGCAAGGCTGCAGTCTGCTCCCACCTTGAGCCGCAGATAGGGCCAGGCCAGTCTTTGTAACTGGGCTTCTTCATTGTGTGCAGGGATTTCAGCTTGATGGCGCGCGCGTGGTTATTGTGTCTGATCTGGCAAAGCTCCGCTGTGGCCCAATCTCCCAAGATTCCACACGCTCAGTGCTGGGCGAGGAGGGCATTGCGCAAACTTGGCTGAGTTACAGGCGGGCAGAGGGCAGAGTCATAGGAAATAGCTCACTCACAACTATAAATACTCGCACTTCCCCTTTTAAAAGCTGAGTAGGAATTCCGAAAAGCAGTTATCAGCCGCTCCAAACGTGTCGACAAGCATCCGAAGCTCCCCCCAGGGATTTGAGCTCACTTTGAATTTGGCACTGTAGGACAGAAGTTTGGAATGGTTCAGCCCTGTGAGTGTCCCCACGCGCCCAGCATGGTGTGCCTTAAGAGAATATGCTCCCACTCCCCCCCTTTTTTTTTTATCTGCTAGGTTTGTCCACAGGGATAGTATCAAGGGGTGATGGAGCCCCTGGCTCCTACCGGAGACTGTGCATTCGCGCTCTCGCTGTCTCTCCTACGCCCCCTTTCGGCAGCAGATGGGAAACCTATGACATCTTGGTCTCCGAGGTGTTAAAGAGACGATCTTACTTAGGGTGTTTCTATTGCTGTGATGAGACACCATGGTCAAAAAGAATTCGGGGAGGAAAGGTTTAATTGGCTGTCAGGTTACAGTTCATCGTCAGGAGAAGCCAAAGTGGAAACTCAGGGCAGGAACTCAGAGACAGGAACTGAAGCAGAGGCCCATGAGGAATTCTATTTACTGGTCTGCTCTTCACAGTTTCCTCAGCTTGCTTTTTTAAAATACACACCAGGACCATTTGCCCAGGATGTCAATACCCACAACGGTCTAGACCCTCCACATCAATCTCTGATTAAGAAAATTCCCCATAAATTTGTGTATAAATCTGTCTGACAGAGGCATTTTTCTCAACTATGGTTCCCTCTGTCAGGTAACTAACCCTAACTTGTCAAGTTGAGAGTAAACTAGCCAGGACAGGGGCTTGAGAGAAGTCAGTGGCCAGTGAGGTTGCTCAGATGATAAAGATACCCGTTGCCAAATCTGATGACCTGGGTTTTCTCCCTGAGACCCATATAGTGGAAAGAGAAACAGGGGGACATGCTGGCTGCTCTCTGATCTTCCCATGTATGACTGCACCAATCAATAAGTGTCAATAAAAAAAAAAAAAGTTCAACATGTTCTAGCAGCCTTAGAAAGTGCAGGGGAAGAGGTGCCTGACTTCTTCTTGATCTGGACAAAGCTTACTAAGCAGTAATTGAAAAAGGGTCTGAATGTAGGTGTTCCCTACACAAATCAAAGCCCATGTCAGCCCCAAGATGGTTCAAGTTCCCTGAGTTTGAGAGAAAATACTGGAATGGCCATATCGCAAACAGACGACCTCAGGAAGATGTATTCTCCTTGGGGATCAGAGAAACACTGTTAAAAATGAGGCTAGAGAGCTCATGGCAGAGGGGTTTTTGGGGGGCTGGGGGGCTGGGACTCGGCTACAGTCTGGAATTCAAACTGAAACTACATCTTCTATTTGTACATGACAACATGACTATGAAGTAAGTGTCTTAGGTCAATCTATTCAGTATTACCACTACCACTGCCACCCGTCCTTCCCACTGTGGTCAGTTTTGTCTTCCCACGCTTAATCTGTGTGGGTTGCAAATGGAAACTGTCATACAGACTCACTGCAAAAAACATGTCGATGTCTAAGTGTTTTCCTATACTTTCTGTCTACCAAATACTTCAGTGGTGTGTGTGTGTGTGCTCTTTGCTCCTTGGATCCTAGGGAGAAGCACAAATAATATAACAACCCCTTGACTATGGACTGTAATTAATTTCCCTCAAAGGCCAAGTTCTAAGAGCACAGAGGGGATCCATGCAGATTCTCTGCCCCTCTACTGTGCCTCCAGGGGCAGTTTGTTCCCAGGGCCAACCAGATCCTCAACCATGAAAAAACAAACAAACAAAAACAAAAACAAAAACAAAAAAAACGATGACCACAGAGAGAGCTCCCATCTGCCCCCTTTATAGAGAATACAGGATGGAAACTCAAACTGGTGTCTCATTTCCTACAGAGCACAGATTTTTTTTTTTTTAAAAAATTATTTGATGTACATTGGTGTTTTGACTGCATGTATATCTGTGTGAAGGTGTCAGATCCCCTGGAATGGGAGTTACAGGCCATTGTGAACTGCCGTGTGGGTGCTGGGAATTGAACCCGGGTCCTCTGGAAGAGCAGTCAGTGCTCTTAACTGCTGAGCCATCTCTCCAGCTCCTGAACACCACATTTTATTAACCCCAGAAGGATGCTCTTAGGAGGTCCCTCTCCTTTGAGCTTTGTAGGATCCCAGACACTGCTACCCTCTGCTTTGAGAGGTGAGGCTGCTATCTGCTCCTGGGGGAACAGGGTAGAGCTTGAAGCCTTGATGAGACATGTCTCTTTTTACCCCTAACCTATAAGAAGCTTGGCTACTGTTGGCAGGGACAACTCCCACAGCTGGCTGTCCTTCCATCCCCTGGAGCTTGTGGTGACCCACGTCTTTGCTTACAGAAAACAGTAGCCTCACTTTTGGTAGCAAGGCTTGCTCCTCCCCCAACCCCCAACTGTAGGGAAGTTCCCCCACAGGCTAACACCTGGCCCACAACATCCCGCCTTCATGTTTTTGTTTCTGGAGCACAGAACTCTGAGAGGAGTTTTGGGGTTAAAATCTCGGTGTCTGCAGAAATGATGGAGATTCGACTTTTTTAGTTTTTCCTGCAGGCCTGGATCTGGGGCCCATCTACTTTCAAAGCCACGAATGGCTTGCAATGCTATGTATTATGCCATATTTGTGCACATCCTGTCACTTCTCTGCAGAGATATATAGATTTTAATAAATAATGAAAGGGTCTGTGATCCCCAAAGCATTAGGGACCACTGGCATACAATGAGAAGTTACAGATAGTGCACCAAGTCACATGCCCTGTGCCAATATAGAATGTTCACGCAGAGCCATCTGTCCTTCTATCTGAACCTCCCAGCTGCTGGGAAAGGGACTTGGGTTTTGAGGTTAGCCCTTGACTCAAGTTAGACCCAGTTCCAGTGGTACTTCCATAACTGTACTTCATGTTGTTTAGACCACAGCTGTGGATGATGGCTGAGTCCAGATGAACTGGCCTGGGCCCTGGACTGAAGGCTTTTATGAGCAAAGGGGATGTATTTGTTCAGGATACACTGGATTTCCGAAACACTTTCTGATCATGACTCAGCTACACGGAAGGGAACTGAGTCTGTGGAGCTACCCCATAAAGACGCTTTAAAAGCCTTCTGTTTCCTCGTTTTTACAACACAAGGAGGTCGTTGGGTTCCTCTACATGATAGCTTACTTTGTCATTCTGTAAGGAACAAGCCCAATTAAGGATAACCCCGAGGTGTAACGTGGTACGATGCTCATCGGACCAGGCCCTGGGGAGCCAGGCCTCAGATGTTTCCACTGTCCCCTTGCATTTCTCATGTCCACATGGAAAAACAGAAGGCCAGAGCCAGAGGATGGAGTAGTTCTGTGCCTGGAAGCCCGAGTTCTGAGCACTTGTCCCAAGGCTGTCCATGGTAACTGAGGGTGGAAAGTTCCGGAATTGCTATGGAAGTCATTTGCTACACGTGGCCATGGAAACCTTGGAGTGTGGCTAATACCACAGACGACCCGAGTGTTCAAAGTAATTTCCTTTTACTTCATTGGAATTAATTAATTAATTAATTAATTAATGGCTAAACAAGTTGACTAAGTACGTGTCCAGCTTTTCCAATGAGGAGTCTATATGAGTTCCAGGCCTTGTTCTTTTTAGAGACCTATTTACACAATTAAGAAGTTGGACTAAGCAGCTGCAGAAGCCCCTGCTGATGGGGGACAGGTTTGAGACAGGGTCTCTCTGTGTAGCCCCTCCCTGATCTGGAACTTGCTCTGAGGACCAGGCTGGTCTTGAGCTCCCAGAAATCTGCTTGCTTCTGCCTTCACCCCTACCTCCTGAGTGCTGGGATTAAAGACGTACACCACTGATACCAGGCCAAAAGACTTAAAAACCAATTCTGACACGGTAAGATCCACAGCACTTACTTATTTCACATGTCCTAGAGAGAGACGAACTCTATCTTCTCATTAAGAGTGGGACTTCTCCTCTTTGGAGTCTCAGACACACAGTGGTTTCCCCACGGTCACAGATCAAGAAAACACCAGCTCTGGGCTTTGTACTTTTTACAAAGCTACCCATCACCTCTTTCCTGTCAGCTCTCCGTCACCTCTATCCACTCCCACCCCTGAAGCTCTCTCCTCTCCTACATCTGGCCTGGGAAAGGACCACAGACTGGAGAACCACATCCCCACGGGCCTCTGTCCTGGCATCAGTGGTCTCCTGCGTGGAGCACGGCTCTCTGGGTAGAGTGCCAGCTATGGACAGGATGTGCCAAGCCCCTATTTCCTTCTCCAGAGAGTTGCAGGGCCAGGACCAAGACTCTTTGTGTTACAGCCAGTGCTGGGGTTCCCCCAGGAATCACGTGCGTATTGGGTGGTGGCTCTGATAGACTTACGGCCCAGAATCCATCAGAGTCCTTTCAACAGGTGTGTGTGTGTGTGTGTGTGTGTGTGTGTGTGTGTGTGTGCACATATGTTCATATGAAGGAAAGGAGGAGAGAGAACACAGTGTAAGCTGTATAACTGTCTTCTAGACAACTGGCCTCATGTCAAATGTCTAGCAATGAATGTACTTTTCTTTTTAATTATTTTATTAGATATTTT
>NC_034610.1:32236474-32260265 GCF_900095145.1 Mus pahari
TGTTGTTCCACCTACAGGGTTGCAGCCCCCTTCAGCTCCTTGGGTACTTTCTCTAGCTCCTCCATTGGGGGCCCTGTGTTCCATCCTATAGCTGACTGTGGGCATCCACTTCTGTATTTGCCAGGCACTGGCAGAGCCTCACAAGAGACAGCTATATCAGGGTCCTTTCAGCAAAATCTTGCTGTCATATGCAATAGTGTCTGCGTTTGGTGGCTGATACTGTCTTTATATAGACACAGCTTCATGTAACCAAGGCTGACTTTGACCATTCTCTGTCGCAGATTACCCTGAACTTCTGGTTCCCATGCCTTCACTGCTGGAGTGCAGACAGACAACTACCACAGTGCTTGGTTTGATGAGGCACTGGGGATGAAACCAGGGCTTTGTGCAGGCTACGCATGCATTCTACTAATGAACCCTATCTCCAGCCTACCCTTTACCTTCCCCCACTCTTCCTGAAGCAACCACCACACCAGGCTGGTTTGTTTTAAGACAAAGTCTTGGTATATGGGCTAAACGGTCCCTGAACTTCATACTCCTGCCTCGGCCTCCTGAGGACTGGGCTTACAGATGTTAGGCACTATGCATGACATCTGGTGAGGGTTTGCTTCTGGGCTGGGGTCTTCTGCTCTTACTCAAATCCACACCCATTTCTGCCTCATCGAGAACAGAGCAGCCAGTACAGCTCCTGTAATCCTCCTTTCTTCCATTGACCCCAACTGGGTTAGACCTTCCACTGGGCAGATTCAGAGCGCCACTGGTTTGGGGCCTCCAGTAAGAAATGGGGTGGAAATAGCCTTTCCATCTCAGAGGCCTGAGACACCTTTGTCCATCCCACCCCATGACCTTGTACTCCATGGGCTGTCTTGTGAGCCCCTGACTTCTACAGAGGACCCTTGGACACTAGTCAGTACTGTCCAGTGTGTAATTATATTATCTAGTTTGTGCAAATGACTGTCCTCTAACTGGCTGCTGCAGGCACAGTTGCCACAGAGGCAGAATTTGTTTTGGACACTTAACCACTTCCCTTTTCCACCCTCCCAATATTCAAAACCTCTAGGCCCCCATTTCCTTTCCCATGGCCTCATGGCAGCCTGTTCCCAGTGTCTGTTCATCTCTCCATGGAAGCTCCTCCAAGTGGGAGGATTCTCAGTGTCCAAGACTTTACTGTCTGGGTCCCAAAGATTTTGGGGGAAAGGAAGACTTTGTAGTGACAGACTGGTAGAGCGATCACCGGGTGAGAGAGCTGGGCATGTTTCTTTGCTTTCGTTTCCATAAGGGTAAAATGGGGTGAAAGTCATTTCCTCAAGGGAGTCATGCAATGACAAAGTGAGTCGCATGACTGGAAAACAGAATTCTCTACAGTTATTAAAATGAGCTTTATGCCTCCCTACTGGTCCCTATACCCCTAAAAAGAGACCCCAAAGCCACAGGTGTCCCATTTCTCTTCTCTTCTTTTTTTTTTTTTTTTTTTTTTCTGCTTTTCATTTTTGTTGTTGTTTTAAGACAGACTCTTATGTAGATCAGGCTGGCCCCAAACTTCCGGTGTTACCAAAGCTGATGTTTATCTCCAGATTTTCCTGACTCTGCTTCCCGAGTGCTGGGATTACAGGCATGCATCACCATGACTGACTTATTTGATGCCAGAAACAAACCCAGAGCCTTGAGCACACCAGGCAAGCAGTGTCAGCTGAGCTATGTCCCGAGGCTCTGTGCTTGGAATCTTTTGAGAAAAGATCTTTCTCTATAGTCTAGGCTAGTCTGAAACTCAACATTAGACAAGGCTAGCCCAAAGCTTACCATTCTGCTTTGGAACCTCCTAAATCCTAGGATTACAGGGGAACCACCCCTGGCGGGTTGTTCAGCTCCAGCACTGTCTTATAGTAGGAGTTTGTAAGTTGGTGCAAAGACAGGGACAAACACCCAGGTGGGTACATTCCTCCTGGAAAGGGACCAGGGGTGACTGCCATCTCTTGACTGGAACTCTATGGGGGCTCAGTTTCCCTCCTTTTCTCTCCGTCCAAACATACCCATCAAACGATCAGGGAAGGAAGGCTGGCTGATTCGGTTTTGTCAGCTGTTTTGGAGCCAATTATATTTTTACTGCTGTGGACATTTCGAGCCGTCTCACCTATCATACTCCCACGTGTGTCAGAACTCATTTACTAGTGCATTCTAGGTCGCAAAGAGGGTTGCCTTTTGCACCTGTCTTTAAGTCTGTGTCCACCAGTTCAACAAACACACACAGATGCTACATGGCTCCAGAGCAATTAAGACAAGTTCATGGAGAGTGCCAGGACATTTTTTCAGAGTAATTGTGGTAGGGGTCATTGTATTTGAGAACCGGCTAGGGCTGGATGACTGGGTTCGGGGGAGCTGTGTGCCTGAGGGAGCAAATGTGGAGGACAGGGTCTCTGCCCTTCAGAGAACTCTTCTATTTCCCTTGGTGGACAGATCTTTCCTCAGGTTTTACAAAGGGGAGTGGCTGACCTGACATTTGTCTATACCTGTATGGTGTCCCCTCCTGGTCTAGCCTTCTGCATGACTCAGGCTCTGTGCTTCCATCCCTGTCCTGACTCCTTTCCCAATAAGCACTGGGGACCACACCTGTGATAGCTGGGACAGGAGGTCTTGGGTCTCCTACTCTGCCACAGGGTGCCCTGGTGAACTGGAATTGTAACAAGAATGTTAGGTCAAACCCGGGGCTTTGGCAGTTCCAGTAGTGAAGCCCTGGTACCTGTTGCAACGTGCTAATTAAAGAAACAAGGACCGGAAGAAAACAGCAGAACGTCTTAATTAATGTGCATTGAGAAGAGGAACAGATTTAGGGGTCCAGGGACCCTAATTTCAGAGTATTGATATGAACTTCAGGTTTAAATAGAGGGAGAATTGGAGCGAGGGAGGAGAGGTATGTGTAGTCAGGCAGTCCCGGTCAACATAATGGTCCCTCATTTCAGTTCCAGAGGGCTGCAGGTTATCCCAAGAGGTTCTTACATCTTTTGATCACTGTCAGTCTGGTGTTTACTGGACAACTTTCCCTAGGGCAGAGCCTCCAATTCTGGACATGGCCTGTGCTGCCCTGGCGACCTCACTGATCACCGTGGGACTGAGTGAAGGCCAGTGCTTTTTAGAAAAAAGAATTCCTAAGACTTCTTACAGGAATGTCTTTTGGCTTAAAATAGTCTCCTCCAGCAGGGAGCTGTTGTTCCATCCCCAGCTCTCTAAGAGCCTCCAGGCCTAGGGCCTGGAAGAGGCCTGGGGAGTTGTTTCTAGCTCCACCATGGGCCACTTTTAAATCAAGCAGCCAGGTTTGGGGAGAGTTTGGACGTGCTCTTCCTGGGACTTATAAGAAAGAGGAGGGGACAGGAAGAACCTGGAGAATGACCTCCTCACCTCTGTCCTTTCTTCTTTCAGCCAGTCAGTGTGGGTGGGTGACGGGATTGTTTCGTTTCCTCCTCCTTTCCCAGGGCACCCGGCTGGCATCTTCTCACAGTTTGCACAACCCTCCTAGTGCAACCACTGTGGCTGAGGAGAGAAACGTCAACCTGGGGGGCCAAGTCAGGATCCTTATGGCGACTGAAGCTGAAGAAATCCCCAGAGATAGCTTATATCTGCTGCTGGGAGTCTGGCTTGTGGTTCTACACATTAGTTGCTTCCCTAGACTTCCCTTCTTACTCTGTAAACCTGCGTCTCTCCCACCCTCCCAGGAGACAGGGACAGTCACGCAATAAAGTGCAGTTAGGGAAACTCAGTGTGGTCTTCATCTGGAGGTGAGCTGACTGCTTCTAGACAACCTCCTAAGACCTGTCTCGGGCTGGAGAGGCGGCTCAGCAGTTCAGAGTGCTTGCCGGTCTTCTAGAAGATCCCAGTTCAGTTCCCACACCAGGCAGCTCACAGCCACCTGTCACCTCCAGCTCTAGATGGATCCAATGCCTCTGGCCCCTTCCTGTTCTGATCTCTATGTCCCTTGTGCTTCCTCTGTGACTTGTGGGCACGTTGCTATGTTTCGGGTCCCCTGAATAGGGCTGTATCAGGGTCTTTCCAGGCAATCCTCCCTTTTGCCTGTGATGCCCCTCTTTCTGCTGGTTATAAGGTTGGCATCTTCTCCATCATGAATCGACACAGCAGGTGTTTAGTAAACCTTCACCAATAATCAGGGACCAAGCTAGTCAGGCCCTGGACCTTGGTCTTGTAGAGCACCCTGGGAACGACCGTGTGTGTGTGTGTGTGTGTGTGTGTGTGTGTGTGTGTGTATGGTGTTATTTGTTTGTTTGTTTTGCTTTCTATTTTGACAAGCTTTTGCTACATAAGTAGTCAGTCTGGCCTGCAACTCCAGGCAATGATTCTGCCCCAGCCGCCTGGGTGCTGAGATTGCAAGTGAGATGACACTGTCTGGATGGGGTGGATGTTCTTAAACTCTAGCGAGCGTCTGTGATACAGGCTCTAAGAAGTCGGGGGATGCTTTCCCGAGGAAGCAAGACTTCCTCAGAGAAGCAAGAAGGAAGAGGAGTGAATTCAATGAGAGGTCAGGGCTAGCTGCAGCAAAGACCCAGGGACAGCGCACGACCGAGAGAATGGCTGGAGGGAAAACGGTCTGAGCCAAAGAGAAGCCAGACACTGCCATGCTCGTGGCTTAGCTTGTCAATATCCCTCCGCACTGTCCCAGATCCAGCCACTTGTGTCTGTCTCCTGGGCTTCTAGGCAACAGCACACCTGTGAAAGAAGCCATGGAGGAAGGGTTATGGCAAGCAAGAGAGTTTTGCGTGGCTGTGGTGGGTGAGCTCTGAGAGGCATGGTGCCCGGAGGGTTCATCTCAGGATCGCTTCTCGCTGCTGATATTCCTTTCCTACCACTATTACATAGCCTAATGATTCTTGTGCGTCAGCCCACTCTATTGGCAAATGTTCTGCAGATCAATCTGAAGATGTACTTTCACATATTAATGCTGTTTAGAGGAATTAATGACTTTATAGAATTCCCGATTTTATTCAAATATTTTAGGAGAAAGTTTAAGTAGATGGTTTTAGTTGTTTTGCCAGAAAGATGTAATAAAGTTAGAATCAAGAATAGAGTGTAACCCCTCCTCGTATAACAGTAAGTAAAGGCTGCAAAAATAAAGAAAACAATGAGCTTTCATAAATTGCACTGAGAAGAGAAACAGGCTTGGGACAGATTTGTGATCAAGGAAAAATATTCATTCCAGGTCAGGTCCAAGAATGAGAGGCCATAGTTGTGCACTACGGTAAAGCAAGGCCATGTGAAACTGTTGCTTTGAGCTTATAATGAGCTTATAGGATGAAATGCAGCTTTGAGTTCAATATCAACATCTTTCTGTAACTCCCTTTTGTGTAACATTTTTACCTGTGAGGTAATTTCATGAAGAATTTTTGTCTAAGAAGCTATATAAAGGCTGAGAGAAAAAATAAACCGTTGGGGCTCTGCTCCATCCACCAAATGTGTGTTTATATATACATATATATGCATCTGACCTCAGTACCTCAGTGCCGGCTGGGACCCCGGTACACCTGGTTGCTTTTCTTCTTGTCCTTTAGAGAGATTCTTTATGTCCATGCTGTAGTTTCAACTCTTGCTTAAACAAGGGTGATCTTCAACCTTTACCACTCAGATCTCT
Organism: Mus pahari; assembly: GCF_900095145.1. Taxonomy (NCBI): domain Eukaryota; kingdom Metazoa; phylum Chordata; class Mammalia; order Rodentia; family Muridae; genus Mus; species Mus pahari. The sequence goes on from NC_034610.1 coordinate 32,242,107, forward strand.
CCTTTGACCGCTTGGTGCTTACCTACTATGTTTACTTAGTGATCCAAGTCACTCTATATCTAAAGTCAAACTTATGAATGGTCCTTCTCCCAACCACAGCCCTTCTCAGAATTCCCCTGTCAGCTCAAGGTCCGTTGTGCATTTATATGAGGAACCTGAAAGTACTGGAAACGTGTTTCGGTCACTTCCACATCTCATTGTGATCATGAGGAACATGGATGTCCCTGATACTGTCTTTGTGTCTTCCACATCCAGAAACTGAGTTCTGGTACCTTCTAGTCGTCCCCGAATTCATTTTCAATTCTCCTTTATACAGCAGCAGCAGCTTGGGCCTAACCAGTGATACTTGTTTCATGACTTCTACAGCTCTTATCTCATGCCTCACACCCACTCACTGTCCTCTATGGGCCAGGGAAGCTTTGTAAGCCATACACAGGTGCCCTTCCCCCATAGTCTTTCATCTACTTCAAAGTTAAAACCCCTGTACATCCATCAGCCCTCTAAGATGAAGGAAAAAAACATGGTCTCACTATGTATCCCTGACTGGCCTGGAACTCACTATGTAGACCAGGCTGGCCCAGAACTCACAGAGATCCACTTTTCTTGGCTTCCTAAGTGCTGGGATTAAAGATGTGTTCCCCCACGCCTGGTTAGGAAGATGATTTTTAAGAGGTCGACAAGATGCATCATGGTCTCACACAGCCCTTCCTTTTCTGCACTATTGATGTATTTTGTGGGATTTGGGGGACACTGCTTTCTTGCTTAGACTCTGGAGTCTTGGCAGGGCCACTACAATCATCTCTGAGGGAGGGCAATTCTGCAGATCCCCAATGTTGTCTATTTCATGTTGATTTTCCTTGTTTTTACCCTTCATTTTTGGCTCTTATAAGTTCAGCTAAACAGTGGACAGGTCAATTATTCCTTGGAATACTGTAGCATCCCCTGCAACCTGAGCACCTGCATCCTTATTGACAGCGGCCTGTGTTTAGTTAGTTTAGTGGGAGTTTAGAGAATGGACCATGTTTAAACTTCACTTTTGCTCAGTTCCCCCTTGGTTTTGAGGCTGTAATCCAGGACACTTCCAGGATCTTTTCGTGTCTCCTCAGATTTCTCTGTCTTCCATTGTAGCCATGGAAATAAAGAAGCCTTCTCTTGCCAGGGAATTCGTCTGGCTGTGGACTGGTTCAGAGACAGAGGGCACACCTACATCAAGGTTTTTGTCCCATCTTGGAGGAAAGAGCCATCAAGGTCTGATACTCCTATCAGAGGTATGTCACCCATTGCCCCTCAAGATGGTCGTCAGTTATCCATTACAGGCTTAGGGTCTTTCTCCAGCACAGAAAGAGCCACGAGAGCCCTGACTGTGAACACTGAGCACTTGCTCATAGCACTTCCTCAGAGCAGAAAGGGCACAAAAACTTGTTGAATAGATAAATAATTTCTAACTTTTACTTGCCCACTTATAGACAAGCACATTACTTTATCATTTATTGTGAATGCCCTCACAATAAATAATAATTGTGTCATACAACATTTAACTCTCTGAAGACTGGATCTCACTTCACACCCAGTAGGTAGGATCTGAAGGAGACATTTTGTTAGGGTATATTTGCTATTTGCCAAATACCTCTCCAATCTCTTTATTTGAAGAAATGGAAATTTAGTTTTAGCATTTTCATTTTTTCATTGCTTGGGATCAAGCTAGAGGCTTTGCACATGCTAGATCAACAATTCTATTAGACATGTTTTTCTAATGTGTTTTATTTATCATATATATATATGTGTGTGTGTGTGTGTGTGTGTGTGTGTGTACCCAAGTGCGGGTGCCCTCAGAAGCCTGAAAGACTGTTGAATTACTTGAGCTGGAGTTACTAATGGTTGTGAACCACCTGATGTATGTCCTTGGAACTAACTCTGGTTCTTTGCAAAGACATCCCATGAGCCATTTTTTTTTTCTGGCTCCCATCCCATCTTTATTTACTGAAAATTTTTTTTGCATGAAATATATTTTGATCATGTTTTCCCCTCCCCTAAATCATCCTAGACTGTCTACACCTCCCTCCTTACCCAACTTTAGATTCTTTCTGTCTCTCAGAGTAGCAAAAACAAAAACAAAAAAAAACAAAAACAAAAATAAATAAAAAACACAAAATGAAAATTAAAACCAACAACCAAAATACTAACAAGACAAAAAATGCCCCAAAAAGCAAATCTAAATAAAACGTTCACAAAACTACCATTGAGTTTACTTTGTCATTAAGTCAACCCCTCCTGGCTGTGGGGCTTGTCCTGAGACATAGTTGATACATTCAGTGAGACTCCATTTTACCAGCAGCTCTTATTTGTAGATAACTTCTTGATGAGGGTTGGGGGACCTTGTATCCAGTTCCCCCACTCAGTGCTGGGAAGGTATCTGGCTTGAACCTGTGAAGATCTTGTGTGTTGCCGCAGTCTCTGTGTTCATATGTGCTTCAGGCTTCTTTGCATCTGGAAGACGTGGTTTCCCTCTTGGAATCTTTCTGCCTCCTCTGCATAGATCCCTGAGCCTTGAGGGGAGGAGTCTGATAAAGACATTCTATTTAGGAGTGCTACACAGAGTTTTCTGCACATTGTCCAGGTGAGGGAGGGGCTCTGTGTTAATTTCCATCTACTGCAAGAAGATTCTCTTGTATAGGCCGAGTGAGAAACTGGTCTGTGAGTATAGCAGTATGCCTTTAGGACGGCTCTGTTCCTTTAGCAGAATAATAGTAAAAGGTTTCCCACTGGGACATGACCTGTCTGGTTGCAGGCTCTTGTCCACTTCAGCGGGTCTCACAGCATGGCCCTGAACTCCAATCAGAAAGTGGTTTGTTACTCCCCAAGCAGTTTGTGTCACTGTTGAATCCACGTACCTTGCAAGCGTGCTGTAGGTTGTGAAGTTTGTAGCTGGGTATTATTAAGAATACCCTCCAGTGCCGTGGATGCTAGGCAGTGGAGGGGAGGCTACCAGTTAGGCATCAACTCGGTGACTCATATTCGATGATGTAAACAGCTGTGTCTTCAGCAATAGAGATTTACCGTGAAGATGTGGAGAGTATCCATTAACCTGTGATGTCTGAGGGCTGCCAGGGGGCCCTTTGGCTGATGATGAAAACAAATAACCCATTCCCAGCCCTGGAGGTTTTTACTTGGTGGCATAGGATGTCTACTTGTGGCTTTGTCTCTTCTATTGTTTGGTGGCTCCAAATAGATTCCTCTCGTGAATGTATATGTGTTAGGTGCATATGGCTTTTCAAAATGGCCTTAGCTGTTAGCTGTTTCTCCCCATGGTCCCCTTTTTTACCTTTCTCTCCCATCTCCTAACTTATTTAGCCCTCCTATTCTGCTTTTCCTTTCATATCTCCATAAAAATATATTCTATTTCCTCTTTCTTGGTAGATCCACTTCTCCGTGCTAGTCACTTACGGGATACTTAACCTCGGTTATTCGGATTCTAGCACACGTATGGGAAGGCTGACATTCACATACAAGAGAAAACATGCAATATTGTCTTTCGGGGTCTGAATTGCCTCTTTGAGGATGATGTTTTTTTCTATCTCCACTCATTGACCTGTGGACTTCATAATTTCATTTTACTGTGTAAATGCACCACATTTTCTCTATCTATTCATTACTTGATGGACATCCAGGATGTTTCCAATTTCTGGCTATCATGAACAGCAGCGGTGAACATGAGCAGATGTCTGTCTCTGATGCAGGGTGTGAGGTCTTTCGGGTATATGCTCAGGAGTGGGATAGCAGGTTCTTGGGGTGCATCTGGTCCCATCTCCCTGAAGAACTTCCACAGTGGCTGTACAAGTTTGCACTCTCACCAGTGCTGGATGAGTGTTCTTAACCCCTATCCCCATCAGCATGGTCTGTCATTTGTTTTATTAATCTTGGCCATTCTTGATTAGTGTAAGATGAAATCTCAAAGTGGTTTTTATTTGCACTTTTTGATGACTAAGAATGTTGAACATTTCTTCCAGTGTTCCTCAGCCGTATGTGTTTCATCTGTTGAGAACTACCCTCTTTTTAGGTCTGTGCCCATTTTTATTTTTTTTTTTTTTTAAAGATTTATTTATTTATTATATGTAAGTACACTGTAGCTGTCTTCAGACACTCCAGAAGAGGGAGTCAGATCTTGTTAGGGATGGTTATAAGCCACCATGTGGTTGCTGGGATTTGAACTCCGGACCTTTGGAAGAGCAGTCGGGTGCTCTTACCCACTGAGCCATCTCACCAGCCCCTGTGCCCATTTTTAAAATTGGGTCGTTTTTCCTCATGCTCAAGTTTTTTAGTTCTTTATATATTTTAGATACTAATCCTCTACTGGATATGTAATTAGTAAAGATAATTTTCTATTCGGTAGCCTGCTGCTTTGTCCAAAATGACAGTGTCCTTTGTGGTGCAGAAGCGTCTCAGTTTCATGAGGACCCATTTATTAATTGTTGATCTTAGTGCCTGGGCTAATGGTGCTCTGTTCAGGGAGTTCAAGGGTTTTTCTTACTTTTCTTCTATAAGATTCTGGGTACCTGGCCTTAAGTCACGGTCTTTGATCCATTTGGAGTTGAGTTTTGTACAGGGTGATAAGCATGAATATATTTGGATTCTTTTACATGCAGCCATCCAGTTAGACAAAGATGATGTCTTTTTTTCCAGTGTGCAATTCTGGCTTCTTTGTCAAAAATCAGGTGTCCGTAGGTGTCTGTATTTACCTGAGTCTTTAATTCAATCCCATCGATCAATGCATCTGTTTTTATGCCCACGCCATGGTGGGGTTTTTTTCTTTTTAAAAACATTTTTTGTTTATGTACATCGGTGTTTTGCCTGTATGTATGTCTGTCTATGTGAGGGTGTCAAATCCCCCGGAAGAGTATGAGCTGCCATGTGGATGCTGGGAGTTGAACCCAGGTCCTCTTGGAAGAGCACCTAGTGCTCTTAACCACTGAGTTATCTCTCCAGCCCCACCACGATTTTTTTTTTTTCCAATTTATTTGTTACTGTAGGTCTGTAGTACAATTTGAGATTGGGGATGGTGATAGCTCCAGCAGGTTTTATTGTTATTATTATTATTATTCAGGGTTGTCTTAGCAATTCTGTTTGTGTGTGTATTTCCAAAATTGTCCTATCAGTTTCTGTGAATAATTGTCTTGAGGTTTTGATGGGGATTCTACTTAATCTATAGATTGCTTTTGGCAGGATGGCCATTTTTACAATATTAACCCTATTGATACATGAACACAGGAGATCCTTCTATTTTCTGGGGTCTTTAATATTTTTCTTAAATGTCTTAAAGTTTTTATTATACAAGTCTTTTACTTGTTAGAGTTACCCCAAGATTTTTTTTTTTGAGGCTATTATAAAAGGTATTGTTTCCCTGGTTTCTCTATTTGTCTGCCATTTGTATATAGAAAGACTAATGATTTCTGTGTGTCCATTTTGTAACCTACTACTTTGCTGCAGGTGATTATGAGTCTTAGAAGTTTCCTGGTGGAATTTTTTTTAGTGTCATTTATGTATATAATCATACCATCTGCAGATAAAGGTACTTTAACTTCCTCCTTTCCTAATTAAATCCTCTCTGAGCTCCTTCAGTTGTCTCATTGTTCTAGCTAAGACTGCAAGGACTATATTGAAAGGCAGGGAGAATGTGGACATCTTTGTCTTGTTCCTGATTTTACTGGAAATGCTTGGAGTTTCTCTCTGTTTAGGTTGATGTTGACTGTGGGCTTGCTGTAGATCGCATTTATTACGCTGAGGTATCCCCCCTTACATCCCTGGTTTCTCTAAGATTTTCATCATGAAGAGATGTTAGATTTTGTCAAGGCCTTTTCTTCATCTAATGAGATGTGGTTTTTGCCTTTCAATCTGTTTAGACGGTGAATTATGTTTATTGGTTTATGTACATGAGCCATCCCTATGCCTCTCAGATGAAGCCAACTCGATCATGGTGGAGAGTCTTTTTCATGTGTTTTTGTATTTGGTTTACCAGTATTTTATTGAGAAATTTGCATCCATGTTCACAATTTTCACTTTTCACTGGATCTTTTTTCTTTTCTTTGTGTGGTTTTTGTGTTCTGGGCAACAGTGGCCTCATAAAAACAACCCGGCAAGACTCTGTCTGTTCCTATTTTACAGAACACTTCGGGGAGTATTAGTGTTAATTACTCTTTGAAGATCTGACCCTGGGCTTTTCTTAGTTGGGAGGCTTTTTATTAAATATTGCTTCTGTTTCACTAGGGATTATGGGTACATTTAAACTGCTTATTAAATCTTTATTTAACATTGAGAGGCCATGTATAACAAGGAATTCATCCACTTCCTTTAGGTTTTCTAGTTTGGTGGAGTATTCTCTGAATTTCCTTAGTGATTGTTGTAATGTCTCCATTCTCATCTCTAATTTTACTAATTCTGATTCCCCCCCCCCCCCCGTGTGTGTGTGTGTGTCTTTTTACTTAGGACAGACAAACTAAGGGTTTGTCAGTCTTGCTGATTTTCTCAAAGAATCAACTCTCCATTTCGTTATTCTTCCTATTGTCTCTGTTTCTGTTTCATTGATTTCAGCCCCGACTTTATTTCCCATCTGCTCTTTTTATTATTTATTTTTATTTTTGTATTATTTTTCTATGTTCTAGAGCTTTCAGGGGTGCTAGTAAGTTACCAATATAAGGTCTCCAGTTTTTTCTTTTCTTTTCTTTTCTTTTCTTTTCTTTTCTTTTCTTTTCTTTTTTCTTTTCTTTTCTTTTCTTTTCTTTTCTTTTCTTTCTTCTCTTCTCTTCTCTTCTCTTCTCTTCTTCCTTCCTTCCTTCCTTTCTTTCTCTCTTTCTTTCTTTCTTTTTCTTTTTTTAATGTAGGTACTTAAGTCTATGAACTTGCTTCTTAGATTAGTACTTGCCTTAATTGTGTCCCATATATTTGAATATGTCGTGTTTTCATTTTTATTCAATTTCCATCTTGGTTTATGTCTTGACCCAGTTTTCAAGGTGGTAAATTGTTCAGTTTTTCAAGAATTCGTATACTTTCGTCTGTTTCTGTTGTTGCTGGTGGTCAGTTAGATGCAGGATGTTATTTCAATGTCCTTCTATGTGGGTGAGACTTGTTCAAGTATATGGTCAATTTTGTAGAAAGTTCCATGAGAGCTGATAAGAAAATATATTCTTTAGTGTTTGGATGCAATGTACTGTAGATATCTTCCAGGTCCATGTAATTTATGATGTTATTTAACTCTGTTTAGTTTTCATCCAGATGACCTGTCTGTTGTCAAGTGTGGGGTGTTGAAGTTACCCACTATCACCGTGTGAGGGTCATTATGTGATTTTAGCTGTAGCTGTGTTTCTTTTATAAACTTGGGAGACCTTGTATTTGATGCATAAATATTTAGAATTTTAATATCCTCTTGGCACTGGCACACACACACACACACACACACACACACACATTCTCTTTTCCTTTAATGAGGATATAGTATCCTTCTCCATCTCTTCTGGTTAAATTTTGGTTTGAAGTCTATATTTGTCCGATGTTTGGTTCTTGGGTCTATTTGCTTAGAATAAAATTTCCCATTCTTTCAAGGTAATCTCCATCCTTGATGATAAGGTGTGTTTCTTGTATGCAACAGAAATATGTAACCTGTTCTTTTTCTAATCCAACCTGTTTTTATCGATGAATTGAGACCATTAATATTGAAACTTATCGATGAGAAGTGTTTATTAATTCATATTATTTCATTGTTGTGGTATGTATGTATGTATGCATGTATGCATGTTGTCGTGGTATGTGTGTATGTTGTTGTGGTATATATGTATTCCATCTCCCCTTTTATTCACTCCTTTGGTATTATTTATTCCTTTCATCTTCCTGGGTGTAGTTAACCTCTTTGATGGAAGTTTTCTTTCTAGTGCCTTCTATAGAGCTAGATTGGTGGGTAGAAATTGCTTAAAATTATTTTTTAATAATGAAAATTTTTTCTTAGTCAATAATGATTGCCGGGTGTGGTGGTGCACGCCTTTAATCCCAGCACTTGGGAGGCAGAGGCAGGCAGATTTCTGAGTTTGAGGCCAGCCTGGTCTACANAGTGAGTTCCAGGACAGCCAGGGCTACACAGAGAAACCCTGTCTCGAAAAAACCAAAATAATAATAATAATAATAATAATAATAATAATAGATAATTTTGCTGGGTGTAGTAGTCCTGGCTGCCATCTATGGTCTCTCAAAATTTGTTGAGCCCAGGCCCTTCTGGCTTTCAGAATCTCCATCGAAAAGTCTGAGAGCTGAGCTGAGGGCATCGGGGAGGTAGAGTTCTCAGGGAGTGAAGATGTGGTGTGAGGAGGGGCTCCTGCAGTCAGGGTGCTAAAAAACCAATAGTAAGTAAAGAGACTGTAATGGAGGACGGGAAGAACAGTCAAAACTGCCTACCTGTACTGCAGCCAGTGTGGCCACTGTCATGTGAGTTGTCAGGCTTAGCTGCAGGCACCGTCACCCACTGATCCATCTCACCAACCCAGTTTGATCAGGTACAGACCTGTACATGTGCCCTGGGTTTCTTTTCTAGACCGAGGTTTCCTCCCAGAACCAGGAATGACCTTGGGCATTCACGGATAGTTTCCCTTTCCATATCACCTTCCTGAAACCGACAGGAAGCAAGGCCCCTGGGCCTGCCACACACCCCAGTGGAAGGGCAAGGAGGACCTCATTCCCAGAGAATAGCACATTGAGGCTGTTCTCCTTGCCAGCGATGTCGTCCTCTTCTTTATAGAGGTAGTGATGGACATTTGCTGGGCTGTGGCTCCCTTGACACTGTATTGTTGTCTCCGTTCCCTGTCTTCCTAAAATTTGTCAACATCTGAAGTTTGGCTGCCATCTCGTAGCCACTTCCAATGTGAATGTGGCTGTCTTTTGTACCACTCGACTACTGCTTCTATAGGATTCATGTCCTGAGCTGGATCCCTGGGACCCACAGGGTAGATGGAAAGAGCCGACTTAAAAGTTGTCCTCCGACCTCTCTATGTTTATTTATTTATGACAGAGTTTTGCTTTTTGCTATATAGCTGTAGCCAGCCCGGAACTCATTTTATAGCCAAATTAGTGGTAATTCTCCTGCCTCAGTCTCCCAAGTGCTATGTGTGCTAACATACTGGGCAGAAAAATAAAAGGAATAAAATTTGCCACATTGAGATAAAAGCTTCGGCCTACGAACAGACACCACTGCCAAAAGCAAACAAACAGAAATATGAGAAAGAAGAGTCCAGACTGGGGCAGGCTCTACCTTCCTGACGGCCTGACCCCCCCGTTTCTGCTTTCCAGTCCTGGGTGCTGGCATTACAGGTACAGGCCACCATGACTCATTTTATGCAGTGAGGGATTAAACCCCAAGCTTCATGCAGGTACAGGGAGGCCCTCTGCCAACTCAGTCACTTCCCCAGCCCTACACCTTACATTTTACTCCAAATTAATGAGGCAGGATCAGGAACCCACAGAAAGATGACCTATTTCATAAAGAAGTCTTTTATATGAGAAAACCGTGACTGGGCAATAAATATAGGCAATGATGCTCGATCCCAAGAATAACCAGAAATAAATGCAAAATAAAATCTGGTAAGGGATCACATTATGCCTAGCAGGCCAGAAAATATTTGAGAGATCTGGTCCAGGTGGTTCCCTGAATATCTGTGCCAGAGACTCACTGGCTGAAAGTGGCAAACACAGAGCATGGCCAGACCGAGTCACCCTACGGTAAGTGAACAAAGAAACCATTGTATAAGTATGGGTAGGGACCGTTCCATGGAGTGAAGTCTAAGGCAGGGCTACACTGAAAATGGTCCTTTCGCATGTGTATCTGTGAAAATAAAAGCGAAGGGAGCCATCAGAATCACATTTTACAACAGGTTATCTTAGGGGAAGAGAAGCTTTGGACCGGGATGGGCATCAGGGTGCTCCAGGTCCGGCACACCCCATTCTCAGAGTCCATGATGCTTTTTATTGCAAGTGCTTTAGGTGTATCGAACTATGCACTTCTGTGGTGTCTGAGGCAGGGTCTCCTGCAACCGTAGCTCCCGCTCCTTCTGCTTTTACTTCCCGATACCGGGACTGTAGGCATTCAATGTAAGCCAGCCTCAGTGATGAAGGCGATAACCCCAGCACTCAGGAGGCAGAAGGGGGAAACTGTGAAGCTGAAGCCGGTCTATAGTCCCTTAGAAGCTGTCCGGCACTGACAGGCTGGAGCAGGGATGGCGGCAGATGGCTCAGGGTGGGCTCCCAGGCTAGGAGATGGGTCCTTCCGCGGAGCCTTGAGTCAAGCCTCCACCTGTGGTCTCAGAGCAACACGTGCTGGAGGAGCTGGAACGGCAAGCTGTGTTGGTGTATACCCCATCCCGCAAGGTGAACGGCAAGCGAGTGGTCTGCTACGACGACCGCTACATCGTGAAGGTGGCCTATGAGAAGGATGGCATCATTGTCTCCAATGACAACTACCGGGACCTGCAGAACGAAAACCCGGAGTGGAAATGGTTCATCGAGCAGCGGCTGCTCATGTTCTCCTTTGTAAATGACAGGTAAGGGGTGGAAGCCTGCGTGTTGTGACCAGGCCTCTTCAGGTCGGGGCTAAGGCTCTGTCCCGCATGGTGTCGAGACTCTCGCCCGTGTCTGTCTCTCCTGTTTCTCTTTTTCTCTTATTTCAGATAAGAGCCTTAAGTCAGTCATCATGGAAGGCTTAGTGGTTAAGAGTACCTGTTGCAGCGGATTTCTGAGTTCGAGGCCAGCCTGGTCTACAAAGTGAGTTCCAGGACAGCCAGGGCTATACAGAGAAACCCTGTCTCGAAAAACCAAAAAAAAAAAAAAAAAAAAAAAAAAAGAGTACCCGTTGCTCTTGTGGAGAACCCAGGTTTGGTTCTCAGCATTGACATGGTGGCTCACCACCATCCCTAATTGTCATTCCAGGGGATCTGATGACCTCTTCTGGCTTCCATAGTTACTAGGCATACATGTGGTATACACACACACACAGAGACACACAGACACACACACACACACACACAACACACAGACACATACACACACAGAGACATACACACACACACTGACACACAGACACACACACACTGACACACAGACACATACATACACACACATATACACACAGAGACACACAGACACACACACACACTGACACACAGACACACACACACAGAGACATACACACACACAGACATATACACACACAGACATACACACACAGACACACACACAAACACACAGACACATATACACACAGACAGACAGACACACACACACACAGACATACACACACACACACTGACACATACATGGATGGGTGGGGGGGGAACAATCCTATACATAAAATAAAAAGAAATCTAAAAAGTAAAAATTAAAACTAAAAAAGTTATAATGGAGGAGGGATTTCAACTCTGTTGTATTTCCTTTCAAGTTTAAAAACACTGACTGGGGCTGAGAGCCTGCTCAGTGGTTAAGAGCACTTGCTGCTCTTCCAGAGGACCCCGAGTTCTGTACTTAGCACCCAGGCCTCCGCCAGCTCACACCCTCTCTAACTCCAGCTCCAGGGGATCCAATCCCTCTGGCTTCCAAAAGCACCTGTACTCACATATGCAGACAAATATAGTTATACATAATACAAAGTTATACATATGCAAACACAGTTATACATAATACCGACTGAGGTGCTCTTTCATATCCCAGGCTGGTCTCGAACTTATGTAGTGAGGGATCACCTTGAACTTCCGGCCGTCCTGCATCCACTCTCTAAGTATTACACTGGCCACTGTGTCCAGTCTATGCCATGCTAAGCATCAACTTAACCCAGGGCTTTGTGCATCCCAGACAAACATTCTACCAACTGAACTTCAACCCAAGCTCTTTGGTTTCTGTTCCAGGCAAAAATCAATTGACTCTGAGTCTGTGATCTCTAACAAGCCTCCTGGCATGTGGTTTGCAACAAGGTCTTTGACCCTATAATGACAAAGAGTGCCTGTTCAGTTGGCATGTTCCCAGCATGCTTGGCACCTAGTGGGAACACAGTAGCTAGCCATCCAGGATGCAGGAATGAATGAACAGTGACTACGGGCCAGGCAAAGAGGGGTCAAGAGGAGAGAAAGAGGCTCTCCGAGTGGTATTCTGTCCACTTGAGCGTAAGAGAATAGAACTGGACCCCAAAGCCGGGGAGGTGGTGTAGTGCAGTGGAAAGAGCTAAGACTTCGGACCCTATGCAGTGATGCCCTCAGAGGCTCTACCCTGCTGAAGTGGACCCTAGAGAGAGCTGTGTCCTATACGGGGTAGCAGTTATTCCTGGGGACATGCCCCCTCCCACTGCCACCTGTTCCTGCACCTGGGAAGCAATTGATGCCCCACCCCACCCCCCATACCCAGGACAGATGTTTCAGCAGCTGCACTGTAGTACCCCCCCCCCACTGCCATTTCCAGATCTATGAGTTAGAGGCTTTCTCTGTCCAGCTTCTGTCTAAATGAATCTGGCAAGTCGGGAAATGAGATTTCAGAAATCCTCACTGAGGGCTCATGGGCCATGGCTGCCTCTAGCCTGGTGACAGCCAGAGGCCCTGGCCAAGTCCTTCTTATAGCCTGACTCTCTGCTAAAGGGTGAGAGGTCAGGAGGCAGGGACCGACAGCCTGTGAGTGAGGGCGGCTGCCTCAGTGCCCTGGGCATGTCCACGGGGTCCTCTTGGCAGCTCTTGCTCCCGGGGGTGGGGGGTCCTCTGAGAACTTTTAATATCTGCAGTGGGCGGTTCCTCAGATTCTTGATCAGGCCCCAACTCCACGAAGAAGCCAGCTGTGTGACTGGAGCTGAACCCTGGAGTCTGCACCGGGTTAGAGATCACTCAGCTCTGCAGGGTGGGACGCACTCAGCTTTTGGGAGATGGTAACGATCAAAGACCATGCTTCTCCCCAGTTCTCCCACCAGAACTTCATTATGGACTGGAAGGGGCTCCTGGGAACAAAGGGATTTATTGGCAACGCAGGATCTTAGCAACTGGGAGGGGCTGTGTTTGTTTGTCTTTATTACTTTTTCTTCAGAGGCATTTTGTTTCTGTGGCACTGAACCCGGGGCTTTGTGTACATTTGGTAACCACTCTATTGAAGCACATTGGTACCCCTCCCTCCGCCCTTTTAAAATTTTATTTCAAGCTGGGGCCTCACTAAGTTACTCGGGCTGCCCTGAACTTGGCAATCCTCCTGCCTCAGCACTCAAAATAGTGGGATTTACAGGTATAAGTGACTAATGTCCAGCTTTTGAGCCATTTTATTTTCTGCTTTGTGCCCTGAGCATTTGGAAAACACAGTCCTTTTGCTGAGGCTCTGTGCCAGGGAGGAGGAGCAGGCAGGAGACAGGCTGACATCAGAGGACCATGTGTGCAGAGCCAAGACAAACCCAGAAGCTGAAGCCAAGGCCAGAGGTTCCTCCACACCCAGAGTTTGTAAAGGAAGTGCTATTGCTTCCTGTGCTTACCTGCTGCTGTCTTAGACTGTCAATATTGACCCTGCATCTGCCGACGTCAGGGATGAGAGGCATGGCGTAAGAGGACGGGGTGGAAGGAGTCTGCCTTGGTTTTTTGGTCTGTTGCTTTGATAAAATGCCCTGATTAAAACAAAACAAAACAAAACAAAACTTAAGGGGGTATTTGGATCCATGGTTCCGGATTACAGCCCATCACAGTGAGAGGAAGTCATAGTGGTCAGAGGCTGAGGCAGCTGGTCGTGTCACTTCTGCAATCAGCAAGCAGAGAGTGATGAATGCTTTGGCCCAGTTCGCCTTGTCTCCTCTAATAGACAGGCTAGGATTCTAGTTCTAGGGAATGGTGCTACCCACAGTGGATGATGCATCTTTCCACCTCATTTAACCCGATAAAGATACTCTCTAACAGGCATGCCCAGGGCCTGTCTCCCAGGTTATTTTCAGGAAGTTGACAGTTGAGATCAAGCCCTAAGCCCCCCAAAGGGCTTCACCGCCTCCTAGGAGTTGTCTGTTAATTCCTTGGACTTTCTCAGACTTCTGTGAGGGTGATGGGGAGGGGTGGGAGGGAGGCCAAGCATTAAGCTCTTCTTTTCCTGCATAAAAATCACCTAGGAAGTTGTTAACATGTAAATTTCAGGGGGGTAGGTGGGGGTGGGAATCTAATTCTGCCTAACAGGGGCAGTGCAATGCTTCAGTCTGCATTTGTGTAGCAAGCTGTAAGATGACTCTGAACCTGCTGGCCAGCACCACATTTGGGAGAGGCTGATGTGAAGAGATGTTATGGTACAAGTACCTTCTTGGTTGCATGATCATGCCATCTGGATATTTACTCTCTTGCGTGGCTCAGGCCTCCTCTCCCAAGCCTCCATATAGACACCAGTGGTAAGTCCCATTCACTCTTGAAGTGGCCCCTCTGTGGTTACTTTTCAGGTTCATGCCTCCTGATGACCCCCTGGGCCGCCGCGGACCAACACTAAGCAACTTCCTAAGCAAGAAGCCAAGGCCCCCAGAGCCATCCTGGCAGCACTGTCCCTATGGTGGGTAGCACCCCTGTTTTGTGGGTTCTAGCAACACAGTGGGAAGCTCTAACCTGGCAGACAGCAACTTGGCTTCCAGCCCAAGCCAGCTCTGCCCTCAACCGGTTACCTGACCCTGGGGGGAAAACTTGCATTTCTGGACTGCAGTTTGCCAGCAAGGATACTCTAAGGATGAACTGACACCCATGAGGGTTGGATGTAGAGCCACACTCAGGGGGATACAGATATATCCTCTGCTCTTATTTTAGATCCTTCACTGCATCCTTGGTACAGTATGTTCTTAACCTGCCCCACTGTCTGGTCTACTCCCACCCTTACCAAGTTGGACCGAACTAGCCATTCAGAGTTAAGGGTTTTATCTGAGCTAACTGCCCAATAGCTCTTTCTGTACCTGCCTTGTCAAAATATTTAGTGCTCCTGACTTTTGTGCTTCTGAACATTCATTAAGACACGAGTGACATTCAAAATCGTTTCTTGTTAGAATTAATATGATTATCCTTTTGGGCTGGCCCAGAATGTCGGGTTGAAGCACTTGGGTTTAGATGGTCAATTATTTGGTACTTGGCCCACCCATCAGAACAGGTATAGGGAGAAGGCAATTGTCAGTGCGGGAGAAGAACATGTGGCCATTAGTGGAAACCAAGGCAGTGCTTAGGCGCATGATCTTGCACCACCAGGACCCCTCCTGCGGACTCTATTCTTAAGGTCAGGACCCCCGGGGAGGTAGAGGCTAACCTAGCTGGGCCTCAGACTCTGCTCAAAGAAGTTCCCGATGAGTTGCTTACTCAGCTGATCTTGGGGGTTACAGAGCTCTGAGCACTGTATCTTCCATCCACCCCAGAACACTTTCCACCTCGGTCACCTTCCAGACCTGAGTCTTTCAGGGGGTGGACAGCAACAGAGTCAGGGGCCCGAGGAAGGGCATGGGCTAGGCGTCATAGCCTCTGCTCACCCCAGGTCTCATCCTGCGCCCCCTCCGCCCTGCCTCTTCTAGGCAAGAAATGCACCTACGGGGTCAAATGCAGATTCTACCACCCTGAGAGACCGCACCACGGGCAGCTGTCGGTGGCCGACGAACTCCGTGCCAAGACGCGGGCCTGGTCGGGTGGTGGCGCCGAGGATCCGCGGCCACCAAGCGCCCGGAACCGTCCCGCAGCAGCCCGGCTGCTTCCCCGGGAGCCCGGCGAGCACGACCTCCCGCCAGCCCCGCAACCCGCGGCCCTAGCAGCTTTGAATAAGAGCTTCGCTCGGCTGACCTTCAGCGACACCGCGGCCAGCGGCGTCGTGTCCCAGTCGCGTGGGCCGGACTGGATGCCCACGGGTGTCCCCACGTCCTGGGCCCCGCCATCCCTTCGCACGGGCAGCGCTGCCACCATAGGATCGCCAGGTCTGCGGAGCCTCGGGACTCCGAACAACCCGCTCTCTCCGGGCGATCTCGGGTCCCCAATCTGCCCACAGGCCCAGCTGTCGGACAGACACCGTTTCAGGGACATGCACAGTGACCTGTCTTCCCAGCTCAGACCGCTGGAAGATCCGTGGGCTCTCCGGCCCAGCTCCTATCGTTATCTGAGCCACTCGGTCTGGGCCGAGTCGGCTTGGGACGAGGACACCTTTAGAGGACCTTCGGGGTCAGGACAACCCGCCGCCAATGGTGGGGAAACACGCGCTGCCCTCTGCAGCTTCTTCTCATCTGACCAAGAGGACCCTGTGATGGCCTCGGATCCTCTGCTCTCAGACAAGGCTCTCCTCACCCTCCTGCAGAGATCCCAAAAGACCGGTGCTCCGTTGGGGGAACCTTAGGAGACAGGTTCATAACACTGCAAGGGGTGGTGGCCCAGGCTTGACTGGCAGCTTGAACGGGTGGGATACAAGACGCTTGTTAGTCTGGATGTGCCATTGCGATTGGACACCGTTTTTTCAAAGGTTTTCTTCAATGGGAGACTTCTTTCTCGTCCTCAGTGGTGGATACCCGTGGGAATCTTGGTGATGCTCCCTGAAGCCAGGACCCGCTGCATGGACAGGGTGATTTCTGCTGTGTATGGAAGGCTTTGTCCAGAATACATCTGTATTTGGTTCTAAGCATCCACAAATGTTTCAGCTGGTCATCACTGCCAAACAAGGTGATCAAGCTGAGTTTGATATAAACTCTTGTTGTGTAAGTGTGTGTGTGTGCGTGTGTGTGTGTGTGTATGTGTGTTTAGAACTCTAGAAAGCCATGAGAACTTAATATGTCATTGTAGTTGAAAGACTGAAAAATATCTGGTAAGTCAATCTTGACTTTTGCGGTGTCAAATGATGTTTAACATACATGCTCAGGTGACACGAGAGGGAAGGCCTCGCCGTCTGAGTTTTCAAGTCACTATTGATAATTTCACTCATAGGGGAACCCAGCCTTGTTGTGTCAATTTTACTGTGGGGTTGTCCCAGGGGCACCCGATCCCAAGGGTCTTCTCACTGGGGCTTTATTCTTTTAGTACATGCATATCATATTACCCAAACATCACAACACACACACACACATACACACACACACAGGCACAAGTACACATGCACACAGCCTTGCTCAAGACTCAGCCTGGGTTTGTTTGTTTGTTTGTTTGTTTTTGGTTTTTCGAGACAGGGTTTCTCTGTGTAGCCCTGGCTGTCCTGGAACTCACTTTGTAGACCAGGCTGGCCTTGAACTCAAAAATCAGCCTGCCTCTGCCTCCCAAGTGCTGGGATTAAAGGCGTGCGCCACCACCACCTGGCTTTTGTATTTTTTTTTAATCAGCCTTTCTTTGTGGTGATTTTACAAACGCTTCTAAATTGCACCTTACAGAGATAAGATTGCAGTCTACCCACCACCCCCTCAAAAAACAAACAAACAAACAAATGGCAGCAACAACAAAAGTCAGCTTCGCGGTTGGTCAGCATAGATTTGGATTCTGGTGGAGGTGTTTTGCAACTTCACTTAGTTTTGTCTTCTAGATAACTTTGGCTCTGGGTTTTAGGGGAAAAGAAGCTCATTCATTTACAAGGGACAAGAAATGATACAGTGTTGCCAGGGCATGGGCCCAGCATCCTGAGGGACCCCAGCATTTGTAGGGAGCACCCACATGTTCCAGTTACAATGGTAGCCTGCCAAGTTGTAACTCATTTGTTCATGAGGGAGTTGATAGTTCACTTGGTCAGAGAGAGTCAGAAGGGACCTGCCAATGGGAACTCTTTGCCCAAGCCTCCGAGTCCCTGCAGTGTGATGGGTACATTTGGGAAACACCCCTTTATTACCAGCCAGGTTTGTTGGCATAGCAAAGGTATGCCTCGGGAAAAACGTGGTTGCGGTATTCATGGTAAACTCGACTCCTTGGCACCAGGACAGCCATATGGCTTCCTGGAGTGCTCCTTCTTTTAAAAACACTGTCTTAGCATGGCTTCTTAGAGATCTGTTCCTCACCTCCTTTTCACAGCACATGCTGTTTTCAGAGTGTTGCTTCTTACCTTGTGTACTGGATAGCTTTGTGTCAATTTGACACAGCTGGAGTTATTACAGAGAAAGGAACTTCAGTTGGGGAAATGCCTCCATGAGATCCAGCTGTAAGGCATTTTCTCAATTAGTGATCA
>NC_034610.1:32261765-32263968 GCF_900095145.1 Mus pahari
CAGTGGAGGCAAGCCAGTAAAGAACATCCCTCCATGGCCTCTGCATCAGCTCCTGATTTCTGACCTGCTTGAGTTCCAGTCCTGCATCCTTTGGTGATTAACAGCAGTATAGAGATATAAGCCGAATAAACCCTTTCCTCCCCAACTTGCTTCTTGGTCATGATGTTTGTGCAGGAATAGAAACCCTGACTAAGACACCTTGAGTCCCCTGTCCTGAAGAGGGTCCACTCTTTCTAGATCCTTTGCATTTTTTCCCTGTGTGTGTGTGTGTGTTTCCTTTCCACAAGACTGTTAGAGCCCCTGTTTGATTCCCTGACCTTGTTCCCTGCTTTGAATCTATGCATTGCAAATTTACAGTTGGAAATGTTTAAACTGCTTCCTCTGAAGGCAAGTTTGAGTTTTAGTAAGCTGTAAAGCTGTTTTATTTGGTTCACTGTGATTAAGAAAAGTACAAGCGGGGAAAAGAGGTGTGTGTGGGGGAAACAGCACATCTCAGATGTAATCTCCTTTGGAAAATTCCAAAGTCTTAGTATGTCCTTGTGACACAAAACCATGGATGAGAGACATAGATGGACCATCTCTAGTTGCATAACTGTTACCATGCTCCCAAAATAAACCACCTTTTCCACACCTGCACTCTAGTGTCAAACTGTGTGTTGATTTCTCCACTGTTCCCCTCCCCCGCACCCCCTCCCCCCCAGGTTTAACAGGATGGGCGAGAAGTCTTGGCTAATGTTCAGTTTCCGTACTCCCTTCCTGGGGGCGGGGCTGCTGTGATAGGCTAGAGCCTGCCTTCCCCCTCCCCCGGAAGTAGCTGGACTCAACACACGTTCATGAGCAGGCTATTCCCAAGACCACCGGCTGCTCATCAGTTTGTTAGGCCTGGTTCCCATTCCTGATCCACCAAAGAGACTCCAGAGTTTAGCTCTCCCCTTCGAAACCCAGAAGCTGAGGCAGTTCTCAGTGTCTCTCCCCAGAGGGGCCAGGCTGTGCTTTCCCCAGAGGCTCCATCTGAAAGGAAGTTTGAGGCTGAATCACAGGATTTGAGTGTTGAGCCATAGAAGCAAGAAAAGCTGCTTCTTTCAGTACTGTCCTAAGTAAAGTGAAGCCCAGCTTCAGTTTGATGTGAAGTCACATGGAGTGCCGTGGACCAGATGTCGGCTGGCACCTGGCACGAGTAGTGTGGATGAAGTCACAAGGGCTGGTAGTCTCTGAGAGAAAAGTCCCCTATGGAAGTAGAGGGGAGCGACAGAGATCTTAGAGCGGGGAAGGGACTTTAAGGAACAAGGAAGGGACAGATTTAGGGACTTGGAGAGGTTCATGGGCATCACAAATCCCACCACAAGGGGGCTCCATGGAGCATCAGGTAAGTAGTCCATGGGGTCTTGTGCAGGAATTTCAAGATGGTGACCGCGGAGCATTAAACAAAGCACGGGGCTCTTCTAAGTACAGAGTCCTGTGTCACCGCACAGGACACCTTCTATGAAACTCTAGAAAGAAGGTAGGTACGAAGAGATCACTCTCAACAACCAGGGTGAGCTCAGCAAAACACTGAGCGATAAGCGGTCATTGTCCAACACACGCTTGCGCACACAGACACACGCACATGCACACTCAAGCACGTGCGCGCGCACACACATTTGTGCACACATGCTCTAAACCATGCATGAATATGCACACACTCTAAACCACACACACACACACAGAGGCATGTGTGGTTTAGAACATGCATGCACATGCAAGTACAAATGCACAATGCACTAAACACACATCTTACAGCAAACCCAAACAACACCAGCAACCAAGTCATGAGTAACCACAGCAGGTGCTAGGCCCCTGCTCAAGGATAAGGGGTCCTTCCCAAGAGGTCTCTGCCCAGGCCTGATACAGGCTTTTAGAGTGCAGAAGTCAAGAGATTTGAGCAAACACACAGGGAATAATTCACATCCAAATGGGCAAGAGCTACCCATACCTGGCAGCAATTATGTCCTATTTGGCAAGGTTCCTTGGATGCCACCCTGGCTTACAGGACCAAATGGCAGGAGGCCAGGGGTGGATGCATCATTCGAGGCTGCAAAGTCCACCAGGTGCCTCCTGTCTGTTTCCTTTTGGATCTGCATCTTTGTTTCTTTTTCTTTCTTTCTTTCTTTCTTTCTTTCTTTCTTTCTTTCTTTCTTTCTTTCTTTCTTTCTTTCTTTCTTTC
>NC_034610.1:32264003-32271377 GCF_900095145.1 Mus pahari
CCTCCCTCCCTCCCTCCCTCCCTCCCTCCTTTCTTTCTCCCCACTTACTGTCTCCTTCCAGGCTTTTCTCTAGACAACGAGAGCTATTCTGCAGGCAGGTTCAAGCACAAGTTCTTTCAGCTAAAGATTCGAGAAGCAGCCTTGAAAAAATCTTGGGGAAGAGTTCTGAGTGACCTGATGTAGGTCAGGCACTCATTGCTAAACCAATTAGCCTGGCTCTCACTGTCCACCTCTGGCTAGCACATGGGTGTAAATTGTGAGGGTTAGTTTCTTCACAAACCTACAGGGTGGGTGGACATCAGAAGGAGGGGAGCAGATCCTTCAAAAAGATAGACCAGACAGAACAGAACACCTGTCCATAACTATGTCCAAACCTGAGGATTGAGCCAAGCCCTAGGATGTCCCTAGCAACCTCCTGTCCTATTTGGTGACCCTCATATCTGCTTATCCACAGTTAGGTGGGGGGGGGGGGGATGTCACCCAACACCCCTATGGCTGTGGAAGAGGTTCTTTGGAGTCAAAGGCCGGCTTTGCTTCCTTTGTCTTACATCTGAGCTGATGTTTCTGAGTTCAGGACACTCACTGTCACAATGGCTAAGTGTGAAGGGGTGAGGGGTGGGTGTGGGGGCAGGGCGGCTGGAAATGAAGGGCAATGGACCTGGCCCCACTGGGTAAGTTATTTGTTGTGAGTTCCCAGAGACACACAGAGAGGAGGGACACTCTGTCCCAAGCCTCAGAAACAGAAAAGGAGCTGAGAAAAAACAAAAAGACAGCAGGCAAGCATTCAGAAACCTGTGAATGCCACGCTTAAGTCTGGCCGGCTGGCTGACAGTGTTGCTTGATTGACAGACACTGACTGACACCATCACTGAGTCACAGCCCCAGTGACCCACTAATGGATGTCTTTGGATCACTGACACAGACAGATGGACACTGACAGTAACTGGCACCAACACATTCACTAAGCTAACACTAATCCACTAACAGTGACTATGTCATTGACTGGTGGACAAGGATTATCTGAGTGACAGTGATGGTGACTGACTGACAGAAAGCCAAACTGTTCTGATTCACTGACTGGCACTGATGAGGCCAGTACCAGACCCCGGCTGGCTGGCTGGCATTGATTCATTGATCCACGGACAGGAATTATGACTAGCTGACTCTGAGGGACTGACATTGATTATCTGATTGGCTGTCACTGAGTGACTGTTGTGGATCATGACTTCCTGGTTGGTACCCAGTTATTGGTGGATGTTGGGCATGACCAACTGGCTGCACTGCCCGACTGGCTGTTGAAGATGACTTTTCAAATAGGATCACTTGCTCATGATCATTCTGATTTTATCTGCATTCAAAATGACTCTTGAATGTAGTATTTGTGTGATTACGATAAATCACATCAGGGTCCAAAGTTAGGCAGTTGCTGAGAGAGGCAGTCAGTTGCCTTGCTTCAAGCTTTTTAACCTTATGGGACAGAGACCATTAGAGACCGTGGAATCTGATGTAGAAAAATTAGTCATGAGAAGAAGTTATAGTGATTCTACTCTTTCCTTCAATGTGACCAGTTATTCTAAACTCAATCTTGGACTGGTCTAGTAATAATTCCAATATTAGAGATTCCTATTATAAAGATAGCTAAAAATCATTATTAGCAGCAGAGTTAACTTGGAGCGTATCCTATTTACATGAGAAACAGCTTCTCTGTTGATTCTCAAAGCCACCTCCCTTACACCAGGAGGCCAGAGTTTGAGCTTGATCCTTGCTAATTTGCAACTGAATAGAGTACCTGGACTTCCCCAAAGAAGCTTTTATCCTGCTGCTTTTCAACTGTTTGGGCTTTGTTTTTCAAGCAGGTCAGTCACTGCCCTACAGCCTGTCTGCAGCAAGCATGCAGCCTCAACTCCAGCAAGTGCAGGTGGCAGAAATTCATCCATATGAAGAAACATATTGAGTATATATCGTGGCTTTGGTTTGATTTGGGAATAAGGTGTGCTATGAGGCCCGGTCAGTCAATGACAGGCAACCAGATTTCTGGACTATATCAATCTAAGACAGAGGTATATGCCAAGAGGCCATGGTTTATTAATAATACATCACAGAGCCATGCTTGTGCAAAATAACACAAACAAGCTGCATATATTCTCCTTGACAGATAAGAATAGTTCATGGAAAGATCTGAGTTCCCAAGCCAGGCGCGGCTGCCAGCCACCATAATTCACAGGTAGGACTATGGAGCATAAATAAATTCTGTGCCCCAGTCCAGCTAATTTTTATTATATATTTAGGGAGGAATTGTGGCCTTCCCCAGCCTGGAGTACACTGACTTTGACCTTGCTGCCACTGAATATGAGACCACCTGGAGTGGAGCCTTCCAACCTAGATGGCTCTATTGTTGGCTCTATTATTCTGTCACCTGCCCCTGCTCTTCTCCAAGATACTGCCTTCAGGCTTGGGACAGGCACCAAGAATGGATTGGCAGAGGATGGGCCTCCCCTCTTTATAAGCACAGACTCTTAGTAAACTTTGAAGCCTTGAACAGAAAATTATGTCTTGGCCTCCATCATTTCTCTCGCCGTTTTCTCCCATACAGCTCCTGCTTCCCACTCAGGAATCCAGTTAGTGTGGCCGCAGGCAGCTACATTTCTCCACAAGTCTTAGGCAGCACAGGAAGGGATCCAGGCTTTTGCAGAGGTTTTGCTCTTGCTGTCCCTTCCCTTCCTCTGCCTGCCACTGTTGCTGTCTCTTGTGAGGCTATGCCAGTGCTTGGCAAACACCGAAGTGGATGCTCACAGTCAGCTATTGGATGGAACACAGGGTCCCCAATGGAGGAGCTAGAGAAAGTACCCAAGGAGCTGAAGGGGACTGCAACCCTGTAGGTGGAACAACAATATGAACTAACCAGTACCCCCAGAGCTTGTGTCTCTAGCTGCATATGTAGCAGAAGATGGCCTAATCGGCCATCACTGGGAAGAGAGGTCCCTTGGTCTTGCAAACTTTATATAACCCAGCACAAGGGAAGGCCTGGGCCAAGTAGTGGGAGTGGGTGGGTAGGGGAGCAGGGGTGGGGGGTGGGGTATAGGGAACTTTCAGGATAGCATTTGAAATGTAAATAAAGAAAATAATAATAATAAAAAAAATTTAAAAAAAGATATAGTTTTTAAAGTTCCACCATACCTTGTATTTGAGAATTATAAAAAGTCTCAGAAACATGGATAACATTAAATTGTTGACAAAACATCTCAAATACTTTACTGCTATAGCCAGTTCCAATATGTTTTAATCTAATTTGGAGCACCAAGTATATGAAAAAAAAATTTTTTTTAACATAGGCAATGACTAATTGTTAGCACCAGGATACTGCAAGCCCCGCCTAGCCATGTGACCCTTGACCTGCGTTGCCAGGACAACGAACTTCTATCCCACAATCCACTTGGCTCAATTCCACCCTCACTGGTGTGACTTTTCTGAATAAGAGAGGAAGCCAACCCCTCCTCTCTCTCTCTTCTCTGCCCTTCTACCTGCTTTGCTGCCCCTCCCCATCCCCGCATAATAAACCTCTCCCACGTGGATCACCTTGGCCTGGTCTTCTGCTTGGTTTATCTGCCCAAAATATAAAACTAATTACACTTTGAGTTGTTTCTCTTATAGAGCAGAAAGCCTGAAAAGTTATCAATAGTCACATGTACATATTTTAATTATTTATTAATCAGAAATAAGAGTACCCATTGATTAAGTAATTGATTAAGTCCTCAAGAATTAACACCATTATGTGGAAATAGGTAGGAGCTTAGGACGCTAAGAACAAATTTTTACGATTTGACATGCACATTCTCTAAAAATACCAAAATATTATCTCCAGCCATTTTTGATGATGTAAAGAACGAGATTATATGGCCAATTATTTTTGTATAAGGTCTATAATCTGCCTAGGATATAAATTTAGCATAGCATTTCCTTAAGAGGTTTTGTCTGGGCAAGCTAGGACAATTTCTTAAATGTCCAAAGACAATCTTCTTAAAAGAACAGCATTTTTTATTATGAGTTGTATATGCATAAACAATTGCAAATTTGCAACAAATTTGAGAATTTATAGTATCTGACGGACGAACAATTTTTAAGCAATTTTAAGCTCCCTTTAGAGGCCTTAGCTAATAAAATACTTTCCACACTGAAAGATTCAAACTCTTAGGTTCTTGTATTGAAGCAGAGACAATAAAATTATTCTTACATAATGTAAGCTATATTAGGCATACCTAGAGGCAAAATTTTCCAGTGATCACCATTTCACTAGAAGCAAACCCTTTACAATTATCAGGAAAACCCAAACTCTTTAATAATTTTCTATGAAGTAGGCAAGCCAGATTGTAATGTCTTTATGATTGACCTTTTATAAATTTTGAATTTAAACTTTATTTAGAACAACAACTGGATAAATCTGCAACAATGTTCTTTTAGCTAAAAGGATTCTCCTGAAAGCAGGCAAGAATTTCCCTAGGTATTGTTTGCAAAACAAAAGAAAGCCACACAGGCTTCCCTGAGGCTGCTCTGAGCTTTGCATTAACCCAAATGTAAATTTTTTTTTTTTAAAGATTTATTTATTTATTATATGTAAGTACACTGTAGCTGTCTTCAGACACTCCAGAAGAGGGTGTCAGATCTTGTTACGGATGGTTGTGAGTCACCATGTGGTTGCTGGGATTTGAACTCTGGACCTTCGGAAGAGCAGTCGGGTGCTCTTACCCACTGAGCCATCTCACCAGCCCATAAATATTTTTTAATCTGAGCATTGGGTCTGAGACTTGGCCCTCCTGTAGTGAGGACAGATTCCAGGGGAACAATTGACTGTCTGTCTATGCCTCTAATTTTGGACTGTCTTAAGATTTTTAAAACATTTAAAAATTGTGAAAAAGTTGCTTGAATGGTAATTCCCTGCAAGGTAGCCACCATAGTCAAATTGTATGAGAGTCCAATTTTTGCAGAAAGACAAATATATCTAGATAAGTCTGTCTTTCACTTTGTATGGCTAGATGGCTGCAGAGAGCTGTATTAGCGCTCTCATAAGATGATTACTCTTGTAACAATTCTAATTACAATATATAGGTGAATTGAGATCTTAAATTTGTAATCAAACTGCAAGCTGCAGTCAATGGAACATTGGCAATTCTAACCATAATTTATAAGTTTTTATGCAACGTTAGAATATATTTATAGCTTCTGGTGAGCAAGACCCAATTTTAAACAATTATCTTAAAAATTAATACCAAAAGCATCACTTTAATGTTACGAAGTTTGGCCCCCAATTTATATCTATGAATGCATGACAGTGCAAATTTTCTCAATTAGAAGTGTCCTAGAGGGCTAGTTTTCTGAGCTGGTTTTTTCCATATGTTGATACTTAAAATGACTCCAATCCTGAGTTACCAATTTAAAGCTAACTTTCTTGTGATGGTATTACACTCTTTTAATCATACCCAATAATTTTTAAGCCAATATTCTATGACAAAGACATGCAGAGCACATTTACACCTTATAAGACCAGTCAAAAACCAAATGAAGTGGCTACAAGAATTTTACAAATTTAGACCAATCAAAGAATTTTACTTTTTTTTTCTATAATTTTAAGATAAAAAGAACTTTGTCATTTGCTAAACCCAATTGCAGAGAATTTTCTTGGT
Organism: Mus pahari; assembly: GCF_900095145.1. Taxonomy (NCBI): domain Eukaryota; kingdom Metazoa; phylum Chordata; class Mammalia; order Rodentia; family Muridae; genus Mus; species Mus pahari. Next base: position 32,269,682 of record NC_034610.1, read on the forward strand.
AAAACCCAAGTATCAGCTCTTTTGCCTTAGAGCTAAGACCCCCCCCCCTTTTTTTTAAAAAAACAGTTTTTTTCAGCAGGAGCTTCCTTGCTGTGCATCACTCCTGGCTACAGTGCAGGGCAAATTAAGTCAGCCTCCACTGTGTAAACGGACTAAATCAAGAGACGGAAAGCCAGCAGATAAAGTTTTAACCATTTTAACATGAAACATGAAACAACAGTCATTCGCACAACGAAACAAAATCAAACATAAATTGAAACATGGATATACGTTGGTGCACCAAACGCGGACAATACATAGAAGGTAAAGAACTTGATGTAACCAAATCTAAGAGTGTCTCTTGTAGGGGCTAGAGAGAAGGCCGGACGTCTCCGGATTTCACTCTGTCCCCAGGAGAGTCCTAAAATCCATTTTCCTTCTCTCTTGATCTCTCTCCCTATTTTTTTTTTTTTTTGAATTTTACTATTTTTATTTTATTTTATATTTTTAAGCCCTACTCCTCTCGCCTGATGCAGTTCTTGACTGCACACAAGGGCCTGTTTTCTTTTTCACTCCCATTTTCCACTGTCGCCCCCTAGCTGATATCAGCGCTGGGCCGTCTCTGACTCAGTCTAGCCTGTATCCCTTTGCACCTACCGCAACAATTTTGAAAAGATGGAGTTTAAAGCCAGCGCCAGCATGAATACAAAGTGTTACTCACTGTGCCGGCTACATCTTCTTATTAATCTTCCTTGTAGAGCTCTACCAAGACAGTGTTCTCTCTGTTGATCTACCCATACTCAGGTCACTATTTGGACGCCATCTGTAGCCGCCTGCGGCCACACTAACTGGGCTCCTGAGTGGGAGGCAGGTGCTGTATGGGAGAAAATGGCGAGAAAAATAATGGATGCCAAGACATGATTTTCTGTTTAAGGCTTCAAACTTTTACTAAGAGTCTGTGCTTATAAAGAGAGGAGGCCCATCCCCTGCCAATCCATTCTTGGTGCATGTCCTACAGGTGTGAGCCTGTAGGCAGATCTGCTGGATGCTGTCTCTGGAATATCGGAAGGCTCCACTCCAGGTGGTCTCAGGCTCAGTGGCAGCAAGGTCAAAGTCAGCCTGTTTCAAGGCTGGGGGAGGGAACACCAGAGATAACCAGATGGGGAAAGGCAAGAGCAAGAACATAAGCAACAGAAACCAAGCTTACTTGGCATCCTCAGAACTCAGTTCTCCCACCACAGTGAACCCTGGTTACCCCAACACACCAGAAAAGCAAGACTCTGATTTAAAATCACATCTCATGATGATGATAGAGGAATTTAAGAGGGACATAAATAACTCCCTTAAAGAAATGCAGGAGAACACAGGTAAACAGCTAGAAGCCATTAAAGAGGAAACACAAAAATCCCTTGAAGATTTATAGGAAAACACAATCAAACAGGCAAAGGAAATGAACAAAACCATCCATGATCTAAAAATGGAAATAGAAACAATAAAGAAATCACAAAGAGAGGCAACCCTGGAGATAGAAAACCTAGGAAAGAGATCAGGAGTCATAGATGCAAGCATCACCAACAGAATACAGGAGATGGAAGAGGGAATCTCAGGTGCAGAAGATACCATAGAAAACATTGACGCAACAATCAAAGAAAATGCAAAAATCTCCTAACCCAAAACATCCAGGAAATCCAGGACACAATGAGAAGATGAAACCTAA
>NC_034610.1:32273577-32286154 GCF_900095145.1 Mus pahari
ATAGAGGGAGACTTCAACACCCTACTCTCAGCAAGGAACAGATCATGGAAACAAACTAAACAGAGACAACGTTGAAACTAACAGAAGCTATGGACCAAATGGATTTAATAGCTATTTATAGATCATTTCATCCTAAAGCAAAAGAACATAACTTGTTCTCAGCATCTCATGGTACCTTCTCCAAAACTGACCATATAATTGGTCACAAAAAAAGGTCACAAGAAGACTGAAATAATCCCATGCACCCTATCAGATCACTACAAATTAAGGCTGCTCTTCAATAGCAAGGAAAACAACAGAAAGCCCACATATACATGGAAGCTGAACAACGCCCTACTCAAAGATAACTTGGTCAAGGAAGAAACAAAACAAACAAACAAAAAAAATAACTTAAGAATTTAATGAAAAGGAAGGCACAACATACCCAAACTTACGGGAGACAATGAAACCAGTGCTAAGAGGAAAACTCATAGCTCTGAGTGGCTCCAAAAAGAAACTGGAGAGAGCATACACTAGCAGCTTAACAGCACACCTGAAAGCTCTAGAATAAAAAGAAGCAAATACACCCAAGAGGAATAGACAGCAGGAAATAATCAAACTCAGGGATGAAATCAACCAAGTAGAAACAAAAAGAACTATACAAAGAATCAATCAAACCAGGAGCTGGTCCTTTAATTCGTAGCCAGAATAACCAGAGGTCACAGAGACAGTATCCAAATCAACAAAATCAGAAATGAAAAATGAGATATAACAACAGAACCTGAGAAAATTTAAAAAAAAAATCATTAGATCCTACTACAAAAGCTTATATTCAACAAAACTGGAAAATCTCTATGAAACGGACAAATTTCTAGCCAGATACCAAATACCATCAGGTAAATGATCTAAACAGTCCCATACCCCTAAAGAAATAGAAGCAGTCATTAAAAGTCTCCCAACCAAAAAAAAAAAAAAAAAAAATCCAGGACCAGATGGGTTTAGTGCAGAATTCTATCAGACTTTCAATACTCTTCAAATTATTCTACAAAATAGAAATAGAAGGAACGCTACCCAATTCATTCTATGAAGCCACAGTTACTCTGCGTATTCTCCCTTGGAGATGGAAAGTTTTCTGTCTAATCAGGAGCCTATCACAATTTCCTTTCTTTTTCTTTTTTTTTTTTTCTTTTTAATGTTTGTAGAACATGATTTTAATATTTTCAACTGTTGATATTCAACAAATAGGATAGTTATTTTAAGATATATTTCATTATTATGTCTCCTTTTTCATTTCTGATTTTGTTAATTTGAATACTGTCTCTGTGCCCTCTGCTTAGTCTGGCTAAGGGTTTATCTATCTTGTTGATTTTCTCAGCTCCTGTTTTTGATGATTCTTTGTATAGTTCTTTATGTTTCTATTTGGTTTTATTATTTCCTGCCATCTACTCCTCTTGGGTGTATTTGCTTCTTTTTGTTCTAGAGCTTTCAGGTGTGCTGTCAAGCTGCTAGTGTAAACTCTCTTCAGTTTCTTTTTGGAGGCGCTCAGAGCTATGAGTTTTCCTCTTACCACTGCTTTCATTGTGTCCCGTAAGTTTTGGTATGATGTGTCCTCATTTTCATTAAATTGTAAAAAGCCTTCGCTTTCTTTCTTTATTTCTTCCTTGACCAAGTTATCATTGAGTAGAGCGTTGTTCAGCTTCCATGTGTATGTGTGCTTTCCGTTGCTTTTGTTGGTATTTAAGACCAGCCTTAGTCTGTGGTGATCTGATAGGGTGCATGGGATTATTTCAGTCTTCTTGTATCTGCTGAGGCCTGTGTTGTGACCGATTATATGGTCAGTTTTGGAGAAGGTACCATGAGGTGCTGAGAAGAAGGTAAATTCTTTTGCTTTAGGATGAAGTGTTCTAAAAATATCTGTTAGATCCATTTGGTTCATAACTTCTGTTAGTTTCACTGTTTCTCTGTTTAGTTTCTGTTTCCATGACCTGTCTGTTGCTGTGAGTGGGGTGTCGAAGTCTCCCACTATTATTGTGTAGGGTGAGATTGTGCTTTGAGCTTTGGTAAAGTTTCTTTTATGAATGTGGTTGCCCTTGCCTTTGGAGCATAGACGTTCAGAATTGAGATTTTACCTTGTAGATTTTTCCTTTACCAGTATGAAGTATCCTGTCTTATCTTTTTTTCATACCCTTTGGTTGAGAGTTGATTTTATTTGAATGACTACTCTAGCTTGTTTCTTGGGACCATTTCCTTGGAAAATTGTTTTTCCAGCCCTTTACTCTGAGGTGCATTTCCTGTATGCAGTATAATGCTGGCTCCTGTTTGTATAGCCAGTCTGTTAGTTTATGTCTTTTTATTGGGGAATTCAATCCATTGATGTTAAGAGATATTAAAGAAAATCGATTGTTACTTCCTGTTATTTTTGTGTTAGAGGTGGAATTTTGCCTGTGTGGTCATCTTCTTTTGGGTTTATTGAAAGAAGATTACTTTCTTGTTTGTTCTAGGGTGTAGTTTCCCTCCTTGTGTTGGTGTTTTCCACCTATTATCCTTTGTAGGGCTGGATTTGTGGGAAGATATTNTGTAAATTTGGTTTTGTCATGTTATAACTTGGTTTTCCTGTCTACGGTAATTGAGAGTTTTGCTGGGTATAGTAGTCTGGGCTGGCATTTGTGTTCTCTTCGGGCCTGTATGAGATCTGCCCAGGATCTTCTGGCTTTCACAGTCTCCGGTGAGAAGTCTGGAGTAATTCTGATATGTTATATGCTACTTGACCTTATTCCCTTACTGCCTTTAATATTTTTTCTTTGTTTTGTGCATTTGATGTTTTGACTGTTATGTGATGGGAAGAATTTCTTTTCTGTCCAAATTATTTGGAGTTCTGTAGGCTGCTTGTATGTTCATGGGCATCTCTTTCTTTAGGTTAGGGAAGTTTTCTTCTATAATTTTGTTGAAGATATTTACCTGCCCTTTGAGTTGGGAATCTTCACTCTCTTCTATACCTATTATCCTTAGGTTTCATCTTCTCATTGTGTCCTGGATTTCCTGGATGTTTTGGGTTAGGAGATTTTTGCATTTTCTTTGACTGTTGTGTCAGTGTTTTCTATGGTTTCTTTTGCACCTGAGATTCTCTCTTCTATCTCTTGTATTCTGTTGGTGATGCTTGCATCTATGACTCCTGATCTCTTTCCTAGGTTTTCTATCTCCAGGGTTGCCTCTCCTTGTGATTTCTTTATTGTTTCTATTTCCATTTTTAGATCATGGATGGTTTTGTTCATTTCCTTTGCCTGTTTGATTGTGTTTTCCTATAATTCTTTAAGGAATTGTTTGTGTTTCCTCTTTAATGGCTTTTAGTTGTTTACCTGTGTTATCCTGTATTTCTTTAAGGGAGTTATTTATGTCCTTTTTAAAGTCTTCTATCATCATCATGAGAAGTGATTTTTCAATTAGAATCTTGCTTTTCCAGTGTGATGGTGCATCCAGGACTTGCTATGGTGGGAGAACTGAGTTCTGATGATGCCAAGTAACCTTGGTTTCTGTTGCTTCTGTTCTTACGCTTGCCTCCCACCATCGGGCTATCTTTAATGCTACCTGCCGTGGCTTTATCTGACTGGGGCCTGTCCTGCCTGTGATCCTGGTTGTGTCAGAACTCTTCAGAGTCCAGCTGTCTCTGGGATCCTGTGATTCTGGGATTCAGTGATCCTGGGATCCTGGGTGTGTCAGAGCTCCTGGGAGTAAAGCTGCCTCTAGGACCCTGAGATCCTGGTGGGACCACGTTCCTGGAATCCTGTGATCCTTTCTGTGAGCCTAGGTGTGTTAGAGCACCTGGGAGTGGAGCTTCCTCTGGGTGTTGTGGGACCGGCTCCAAAGTGTCCTTCCTTAGAGAACTTCAGGAGAGATTGTTTTCTACTATCATGTCTTATATTCCAAATAGATTTTAAAAACTGGTTGAGTGCATATTACTTTTAGCTTCAGAAGACATCATGTATAGTTAAGAGGTATTTAACTATTATAAATTATTTTGATGACTTAAAATGTCAATACTGAGTTGTATATTTTTAAATAAATTTTATTAGCTTAATAAAAATGAGATCTGAAAGAAAGCAATATTGTGCCCAGATGATGAAAATACAGCTACAGCTTGTACTATAGTTACGATTTAATATCATACTAAAATGGTATCATTTAAGCAAAAAGAATGGCCCGAGTTGAGACCGTGAGTTAAAGACTTTAAGCCACAGTACCAACAGCATGATCTAGCACACAGAATGTAGCCTGCCCTGCTCTGTGGAATACAGTGTGGAGAGGACAAGACAAGCCACAAATGGGAAAATTTTTTTATCCTCTGTATTCGTATTAGGACACACACACAGAATAAACAGAGAACCCCTAGAAACCGATTACTAAACTAATGAAAACATGGATACATACCTTTATTTAAGAAAATACTGAAGAGAGATTGTTGCTCTTGCAAGGCACCCGAGTTCAGTCCCCAACACTGTCAGGTGACCCACATCTGCCTATAACTCAAAAGTTCTGGGTTTCCCATGCCCTGTGATATGTAAACCCACACAGGCACACATATATACACAATAACAAAAAGCTTTTTTAAAAAGATATGAAGCTGGTGGAATTGCTCATCAGGGAAAAGGCCCTTGCCGTGGAAGCCTGGTGACCCGAGTTCGGTACCTGGAATACACATAAAAGTGGAAGGAGATGTTGACTCCTTAAAATTGTCCTTTCATCTCCCCAAGCACGTGGCAGCAGCATGCAGTTCCCTCCCGTCATAATAAATAAAACAGAAAAAGTAAAACTCTGTGGGTGACCATGCATTTAAGAAGGTGCTCAGTATTCTTAGTTTCTGACCAAACGTTAATGAGAAACTACTACATATGTATTAGAATTCAAAATTGTAATACATATGTATTAGAATTCAAAAAAGACAATCATATAAAAAGACCTCTACAGTTACTGCTGGGGAAAGAAGGTGTTGTGACCACTAGGTGTCGCTGTTGCAGCATGGCTCGTTTACCTGGGTGCCACCCTTCCTGCACCTCGGCTCCAGGGGCCAGTGACCGGACAGCAGTTGATGATTGAACATAGTAAGTAAAGCCACATTTACCATCTGACAGATGTAGTAACAGCACGGATATCATGGATAACTAGAAGGGCAAATTAAATTCATTTTTATTTTATATCCTAACTCAAACTTTAAGCATATAGAAAACTCCAGAGAATATAGTTATGTGCTTGAATGGAATCTTAATATCTCTCACGCTTGAGTGCAGTAATAATAATTTATAACTTTCTCTAAACAGATATTGATACACATTTTAATGGAATTACTCTGGGATACCTTGCAGGTTTTTTTATTACTATTGTTGTTCATATCATTATTTTAAACGTGTTCTTTTTCCTTCATACTTTTTCACTGTTTATTGCTCAGACATTGACTTTTGCTTGACTAAATTTTGGATTCCAGAGCTCAGTTCATCATTGTTGAGACCAGTCTTGTCTACCAAGTTGACTTACAGAGGAATAAGAACCCCAGTTGAGGAATTGCCTTCGTTAGATTGGCCTGCGGGTACGTGGGGGCATTTTCTCAATTGCTGATTGATGTGGAAGAGTCTGGGCCACTGTGTGTGTGTGTGAGTGTGTGTGTGTGTGTGTGTGTGTGTGTGTGTGTGTGTGTGTGTGAATGTGTGTGTGTGTTCCTGACACAGGCCGAGTCAGGAAGGAACACTCTTCCAGACACCCTGCTTCCGCTCTTGACGTGGCTTCTCTTGATCATGGTCTGGAAAGAGGAAATAGATAAAAATAAACTTGTTTCTGACTTGTGTTAGTTGAGGTTTCCTCGCTTTGAAGAGATACATTGACCAAGGTAACACTTACGGAGGAAAACATTTCACTGGGGCTGCCTTGCAGTTTCAGAGGTTCAGTCCATGATCGCCATGGCGTGAAGCATGGCAGTCTGCAGGCTGACATGGTGCTGGAGGAGCTGGGAGTTCTACGTCTCGACCCGAAAGGCAGCCAGAGGAGACTGTCTTCCGCAAGTAGCTAGGCGGAGGCTCTCTCTCTCTATGCTCCGCAGAGCTTGAGCATTAGGAGACCTCAAAGCCCACCTACATAGTGACACACTTCCTCCAACAAGGCCACACCTCCTAATAGTGCCACTTCCCGCATTATTCAACTTGCTTTTGAGTCCTGGTGTTTATCACAGCAACAGAAAGCAAACTTAAACAATTACATTCTTTCATACTTCAGAGTGAGTTACTTTCTTTGTTTCTTCCTTTCCTTTTCCTTTCTTTCTCTCTCTCTTCCTCTCTTCCTTCCTTCTTTCCTTTCTTGTTTTTTTTTTTTTTTTTGTTTTGTTTTTTGTTTTTGTTTTTTTCAAGACAAGGTTTCTCTGCATAGCCCTGGCTGTCCTGGAACTCACTCTGTAGACCAGGCTGGCCTCGAACTTAAAAATCTGCCTGCCTCTGCCTGCTGGGATTAAAGGCATGCGCCACCACTGCCTGGCTTCTCTCTCTCTCTCTCTCTTTCCTGGACTTTACTTTGAAGGCCATATTGCTTTGAACCTGCAGGCCCTTGCCTATGCACCCCTTAGATCCCCGTCATGTGCTGCCACACACAGACTCTTTGCATAGGGAATATGTGGGCTAAGCTCTTCACTGACACTGACAAAGGAAGTTTCTGTTCCACCCTGTTGCCTGGGAGACACGCATGGACATGTTGGGTAGTGTGACCAAGGAACTGAACTTTAATTTTTATTTAATTTTAATCAGTTACATACATCAACAGTCCCATGTGACTCATGGCTACTGTGTCCCGCAGTGGGTGTCTCTGCAAAGCCTAGCTGTGACTGAAGTGTATGTGTCCCACCATGTTGGGGGGTTTCTCTTCTGTTCCTGTCACTCAAAGGGGCTCTCTGCTGGTGGTTTCTTGAGCCTCTTTATGGCTTGTTTTTCTGTCTTGGGAACTATAACTCAATCCTGCAGATTCCCCAGGGAAATATAAAATGTCACTGGTGCAGACACAGGCCTTGTCATGATCTCAAGCCTTTCTGTCATGTATTGGGTATCAGGATTGACCACTCCTAGTCAGCTGCCTGCTCCTTTCCTAAGAGAAATTACCCCCTCCCCATCTGTGTATCTACAGGCACACACACACACACACACACACACACACAGCACACATTTACACTCCTACCATTTCTTTCCTAAAAGAAAAATTCCACACATTTGAATATGAAAGAAATACTACCGTCAGCAAGATGGCTTCCACACCCAAGGTGTGAGCCCCCAAGCTGGAAGACCTGATTTTCATCCCCAAATGCAAATGGTAGAAGGTGAGAACCAACTAGTGAATCTTTGGCTTCCACACACAAACTGTGCCATGCAACGAATAAATACGTGTCAAATGAACCTAACAAAGGGGATTCGTGTTTTAGGGGAGACAACCAAGAAATGATGCAACCCCTTTGTACAGCTCGAGGCTGCTTGCCAGCTTCATCCAGGCCTCCGTTCTCTGTAGGGGTTTCTTCTTTGGGTGGTGCCAAGCCCATTCAGTCAAGACAGTTGGAAACAGAGAGTGAGTGGGGTGGGGAGATCAGGAGAGCTGGGACTGGGGATTTGAAGGAGCTGTGTGGGCTTGTAGGGAGGAGTCTTCAGGGAGCACAGCAGCCAGGCTGGGAGGACTCCCCTGGTCAAGAAACCGACACACACAATTTTTTTTAAAACTAAATTTGTAATTTTTTTTTTTTCTTGTGTGCTGGTGCTGTGCTAATGGTGGTTCAGGGTTTCTTTTTGATATATTCTTGCTAATGAAGAACTGGGAAGGTGGATGTCTAGTAACAGCGAAGCTTGCTTGTTACTAAGTACTTTGGCAATAGCATCAGAGGCCGTAAAACTAGGAGTTACTTTGCTTATATCTAACAATTTATCTTGGGTGAATTCCAGAAAGTTTTAGGCCAAGATATTTTTATGTCTCTAAATATCTTGGCCTAAAGAAGGGGAAATAAATAAGTGTGCAACAAACTACGTAGATTTCTGTCTCTCCGCGGGTAAAAATGGAGTTCTAACCATATTGTATTTGTAATCTCTATAGATGAAAAAAGCCAAAAACAAAAAAGCAAAACCAAAACCCCCCAAACAACCCCCCCCCCCCGTGGCCATCTTGAGCCTTAACTGCCATGCTCCCAAGGATGCTTGCTGAATTTCCCCCCACTGGTTCCTCAGCAGACTGTAAAAGATAAAACCAAAAGTGGAGTGTGTTGCTGTCCCTAGCAGAAGAGAGTTTGGAGTCAAGATTCAGGTAAACCTGGGATTCCAGTTAATGTGGTTCCTTGTGTCCTGACCCTTCTTCATGCTGACATTTCTGTGCTCACTTGTCGAGGATGGTCTGGTCTTGATGCCACCCAAGACGAGCTTCTGACAGTAAGTCTGCATCAAGCTACATGCTACACGGCTGGCCTGCTGGCCACTTTCCTTGGTCCCGTAGCATCATGGGACCAGTTCTTAGACACTGGGACTGCCAATTCTCCCAGGCAGAGCAAAGACATAGCAGCTGATAAAGGGCGGGGCATAATTTTACCAGACAGGAGAATCAGTGTGAGGGAGAAATAGGAGAGCGTTTTTAGTAAATAAACCCTTGCAGGAATGAGCCGGGAAGCAGGGAACGAAGACCGGAACACGTGGCTGGAACCATGGCGAACTCCTTCCTGTTGTAGCTTCTGAAGTGCTCACCGAGTCGCAGCACTGTGCAGGGCGCTGTCTGTGTCTTGTCATTTCATCTCTGCTATTTGTAAAGCGATTTGGACACGAAGATATGCAGAGCAATGGACACGAGCACACACGGCTCCGGGCACCTGATCTTGCCAAGAGAGAACACTGGAGAACAGAGAGCCTCTTCGGTATGCCATGCGGAGGAAACTGGATATCCACGTGTACAAGAGCAAAATCGGGGGAAACGGCAGAGATGGCTCAGTGCCTGGGAACACTGATGCTCTTCCAAGAGGATCCACATTCCGATCCCAGCACCCACATGGCGGCCCAGAACTGTCTGTAAGTCAAGTTCTAGAGGCCTCTTCTGGCCTCTGTGGGCACCGGGCACACAACTAGCTTACAAATATGTAGGCAAAACACCCATATATCATCATCATCATCAACAACAGCAGCAGCAGCAACAACAACAACAAAAGTAGTGTTTGTTCAGAGGACCCAAGTTTGGTTCCCAGCACCCATAGATATGTATGTGTATGTATATGGTGGATGTTTATGTATATGATGCATGCGCATGTGTGTGTATGTATATAAATATATATGACACGAAGGAAGAAAGGGCGCTATGAGGAGGAGGAGAAAGAGATTTAAGAAAAGGAAGTGGGAGATAAAAGAAAGATGGGCGTGGATAGGATGGGAAAGACAGTGAGAAGGGCTAACTAAAAATGGAAGTATGATGATGTGCATGCTTAGAACTGTCAAAAAAAATGGGTGTCTATATGCCAATACTAAGAAAAGATTAGGGTGGCAGGAAAGACGAGGGTTGGGTGACTTGTCAAAACCCTTTCCCAGTCAAGTATGGCAGCTTGTACCTGTAATAGCAACATTTGGAAAGCTGAGACAGGGGGATTACCATGAACTCCAGGCCAGCTCAGACTACACAATAATCTCAAAGAGCCAAAACAAGAAGACGTCACACTAATGGTGGGGTGGGTTGCTGCATGGGGACCCCTGCCCGGGCTTCCCCTCTCAAAGGGGCAGCACTGTGGGTCCTCTCCCAGCTTGCTTTTAAAAACACTCTTTAATCGGTTCATTTTTATGTGTATGAGTGTTTTGTCTGAGTCTGTGTATGTGCACTACACACATACCTGGGGCTCCCACTCTGAAGATGGGGTTGGATCCCTGGAACTGTAGATTGTGAACTACCACGTGAATGCTGGGAACTGAACCCAGGTCCTCTGCAGGAACAGCAAGTGCTCTAAACCACTGAGCCATCTCTCCAGTTCCATTTCCCTAACTCTTTTGTTGTGGTTTTGAGACAGGGTTTCTCTCTGTAGCCTTGACTCCTAGAACTCACTCTGTAGACCAGTCCGGACTCAAACTCAGAGAGCTGCCCGCCTCCGCCTCCGCCTCCGCCTCCGCCTCCGCCTCCGCCTCCGCCTCCGCCTCCGCCTCCGCCTCCGCCTCCGCCTCCGCCTCCGCCTCCGCCTCCGCCTCCGCCTCCGCCTCCGCCTCCGCCTCCGCCTCCGCCTCTGCAGTGCTAGAATTAAAGATGTGTGCCACCATGTGCCACCACCGTCTGGCCTGCCATTCCCCCAACTGGACTCTGGCTGGTACACAGGGGTATGCTAGAGATGCTTCTTCCACTTAGATTCTCTGCTTTTGGGTGGTGTCTCTAGTGGATGAGGGCCTATTAAAATCTTGAAAAACAGAAGCCAGGCTTGAATCTAGACTGCTCTAGTTACCAGGCATCGTTCTCATTACAGCTTTGTGAAGTTGAGCAAGGAGGGTCTAACTCAAGCTCGCTTGCCTCCGTGTCGCCGTGAGGTGGGAGAGGAAGGACCTCATTCTTGTGTAGCCTAGGGGACAGCTCTGTTTAGATTTTCACAGTGGACACAGATAACTTCACTCCCCAGCAGGTACAGTGGAGGACTGTGAGTCCTCCTCCCAGGGATCTTTTCCTAGAGTCAGCTGATGCTGTCTTTTGGAGCGGATCAGTAGGGAAACCCTCCGCTATTGATGGAAACCCTCCTCCGCTTTTGGACCATAACAGTATTGACCTTGTAAGACTATGTTTCTGGAGGCAGGACTGAGGAGAACTTGCTCAAGCTTTTCTCTTTCAATTTTTCCAGCCAAGCAATGTTTTCGACATAAAATGTTCCCTTGTAATTATGCTGTCTGTTTTTGGATTTTCCCCTGCTTGACTTCCGTTCTGTTTAGTCAGCAGTTCGGGGCTCAGGCCACATACCAAGCCACCGCCTGAAGACAGCATCGAGTGTGTCAGGGAAGCCAGGACTCAGGGTCTGGAGGAGCGCAGACATCATTTCCTCCCTCTCGCTGAATTTAATGTGGAAGGTGATCATGGTTTTGAGGTGCTGTATTCTCCCCCTTCCCTGTGAAAGGGCACACAGACTGAGTGCAAGAGAGAGGAACGAGAAGTAATGTCAGCTACAGGACTCCCTCCAACTTAAGCAGGAGGAGGGAGGCAGGTACGGTTTGGCAGACCACAGCGGACTGACGAGGCAGCTGATGTAGGATCTGGGGCAAAGCTTCCAGCCCTCAGGGTACTGAGATTCCCCTGATGTTGAACCTGCCTGTGTCCCTTTCCCAGCCTACCTCAACTACAGTAGCAACAGCAGCAGCAGTGTCCAGCTAAAACTAGAACCGAAGTGACTTAAGACTAAATTCTTGAGCATTTAGCTCTGAGCATCAGGGTCTCTACAGCACGAAAGACAGAAGCCTGAAAAATTCAAAGCAGGTTTCTGTTTGTCGTTGCTGTTGCTGTTGTTTTGTTTGTTTGGTTTGGTTTTTTTCTCCATTCAAAGCACACACACACTTGGAACTGTACTTGTTCTCTGAATTTGAGTTCTTTTCTGAGACAGAGTCTCATGCAATCTAGCATGGCCCCCAACTAAGGAGTTGTCAAAATGACTTGGAAAGCTTGATCTTCCTGCCTCTATATCTCTAGTGCAGGGATTAAAGGTGTGTATCACCTCAGCTGCATTAAGATGACATTTTCGAAGTTGTCAATTCAGAGGAACTGACACGAATTGAAGGAATCTCACAAAGTGCGTAGCATAACGTTAGCCCAAGATGGTGTTTAGTATCACAGCCTCTTACCTCCTAGATATTGTAACTCTGAATAAATCTGCAATGGCAGTTCTTTTTTTTTTTTTTTTTTAATTGGATATTTTCTTTATTTACATTTCAAATGTTATCCCCTTTCCCAGTTTCCTTCCCTCCTGGAAACACCCTGTCACATCCTCCCTCCCCTGCTTCTATGAGGTGTTCCTCTACTCACCCACCGACTCCCACCTCCCCGCTCTTGATTCCCCTACTCTGGGACATCTAGGAGCCTTCATAGGATCAAGGACCTCTCCTCCCCTTGATGCCTGACAAGGCCGTCCTCTGCTACATATGCAGCTGGAGTCATGTGTACTCCTTTATTGATGGCTTAGTCCCTGGGAGTTCTTGGGGGGGGGAGCGGTTCTGGCTGGTTGATATTGTTCTTCTTCCTATGGGGTTGCAAACCTCTTCAACTCCTTCAGTCCTTTCTCTAACTCCTCTATTGGGGATACCGTGCTCAGTCCAATGGTTGACTGTATTTGTCAGGCTCTGGCAGGGCCTCTCAGGAGACAGCTATACCAGGTTCTTTTCAGTATGTACTTCTTGGCATCCACAATAGTGTCTGGGTTTGGTAACTGTATATGGGATGAATCCCCAGATGGGACAGTCTCTGGGTGCCCTTTCCTTCAGTCTCTGCTCTGCACTTTATCTCCATATTTGCTTCTGTGTGTATTTTGTCCTCCTTCTAAGAAGGAACCGAAGCACCCACACTTTGGTCTTCCTTCTTATTGAGCTTCATGTGGTGTGTGAATTGTATC
>NC_034610.1:32286240-32360734 GCF_900095145.1 Mus pahari
GTCCACTCTCTTATAGAATCCAAGACTACCAGCCCAGAGATGGCACCACCCACAAGGGGCCCTCCCCCCTTGATCACTAATTGAGAAAATGCCTTACAACTGGATCTCATGGAGGCACTTCCCCAACTGAAGCTCCTTTCTCTGTGATAACTCCAGCTGTGTCAAGTTGACACAAAGCTATCCAGTACACATACCATGTGTGTTCTTTTGTGATTGGGTTACCTCACTCAGGATGATATTTTCTATTTCTATCCATTTGCCTAAGAATTTCATGAATTCATTGTTTTTAATAGCTGAGTAGTATTCCTGCAATGGCAGTTCTAAGCAAGGGTTTAACTCTAGTGAGCTGAACCATCTGATCAAGGTTGGGAACTTGTTGGGCAGCCTCCAGGCTATTATTTAGGGAGCATAGCTGATGGTATTTTAGCTAGAGAAAAATTGACCAATTTTTGTGTTTTGGAAGGACTTTGGAGACAGAACAGCCAAAGGTGAGGAACAGCTTTGTGAAGAGAATCCAAACTTTGAGAATGCCTGATGCCTGGCCCAGAGCATCTCTCATATCCCTCCCTGGCAATAACCAAGGCTGGCTGTGTAGGACTATGAGCCCAGTTGGGAGAATCTCCAATAAGCATCATCTGTCAATAAACAAGCCAATAGCCAATGAGCTGAGGCAGAAAATAGTAGGTGGGACACTGGCAGGAACAGAGAGAACTCTGGGAAATAGTGAGAGAATAAAAGGAGATGCATAGAGAGATGGAGGGGTGGAGATTGGAGCAAGATGCTGAGAGGGCTGGGGAAGACTGGAAGGAAGACGGGGGGTAGGACTGAGGAGACATAACTAACCAACTGGTAGACATAGAACAGTTTAAATGGGTTAAATAAGTCAAGACCTAGCCAGGGACTGAGCCAAAGCTTATGGCCTCGGCATTCAATAATAAATAATTAGTCTCAGAGTCATTCAGGGATCTCGGATCAGGAAAGGAAAACGTAGAAATGTTTTTTTACACACAGTGGGGTCACGAGGCTCCTTCCCTGATTTAAAAGAGCGATCCTGTGTGAGTGGAAGCCTAAGGTTCCAGGAGGAGCAGGGATCTGGGTGTTTGCTGCAGTATTCGTGTGGGTGGAATACAGTCCCAGAAACTGGGTATAGCTCATGCAGGCATAGTAGGGGAGTGGTTATGTACTGTTATACACTGTTATCGCAAGTGAAGTTTCACCTAAGACATGTTAGCGACAGTGAAGAGCATGCTTGTTCCTCGGCAGGCGGGTGGCTGCGCTTCGTAGTTGTCCGTGGGATGGGCCTTGTTCTCTATTCTCTGACCCCTGTGGGATCTCTGGTTGATGCCGTGTATGCTTCTGAGTCCCCCAGCCCTGGGGGGAGGGAGTGCTTTTCTCATGGGTGTTTGTTCTACATAGTAGATACTTCTTTTGCTAAAGCTCCTTTTTTAAAAAAAATATTTATGGTTTTAAATTTCTATACATTATGGATTAATGTTTGTGTCTCTATTGTAAACCAGGCTTTGAAATCTGGTCACCAGGGCTCCGGAGGGACCTTTGCAAGGTAATTAGGTCCCAGGGCTCAGTGAATGGGATTGGGCCCTTGTAATAGCATGGAGCAGAACATAATCCCAGCACTTGGAAGGCTAAGGACGATAGCGAACTGGAGGCTAACCTGGGCTACATAGGAAGCCCAACAGAGTAAAACAATATAAAAGAGGGCAGGAAGCCTGCCTTCTCCCCCTATGAGGGTAGGACAGGAAGAGTCTATTATTCTGGAACAGTCTTTACCCAACTTGAATCAGCTGTTATCTTGATCCTGGGCTTTCCCAAGCTTCTAAAACTGTGAGAAATGTTATTCATTGTGTCACAGCACATGGAATGGACTCTATATGAAAAGATATACTCATGCCAACTGTATAGTTTATATACAATATTATGTTCCCTCCATGAAGTTTACATTTTTTTTTAATATTGCACTTTGTATGTGTTGAGTGGTGGTGTATATAGTTGGCCCATGGAGTGACACTATTAGGAAGTGTGGCTTTGTTGGAGAAGGTGTGGCCTTGTTGGAGGCATTGTGTCACTATGGGAGGGAGGGTGGGCTTTGAGGCCTTCCTCCTAGCCACATGGAAGCCAGTCTTCTGTTTGCCTTCGGAATAAGATGTAGAATTCTCAGCTCCTCCAGCAAGATGCCTGGCTAGACGCTGCCTGGGCAACAATGGACTGAACCTCGGAACCAGTAAGCCAGCCCCCATTCAATGTTGTCCTTTGGAAGAGTTGCCTTGGTCATGGTGTCTGTTCGCAGCAATGGACACCCTAACTCCGACATCACAGAGGGAGTCAGTGGTCTTCTGCCGTTTGGCCACTGGAGACTGACTTCAGGTCACTAGAACAAGCAGGAAGTACTCACTAGCTCTTAAGCATCTCTCTCCTCATATATAACCTTGCTACAGTGAGCGTGCAGCCCATTTTAATCACCCCCAAAGTCTGTGTTTCCCTCTGCAGTGAGTCACGTCTTCTAGCCTCCTCTTGCAGTCACTGTAGAGGGTTTCTGTCTTTCCTGCAGATGATACCAGACAGGATGGGGTCTTCTGCGTCTGACCGCCTTCATGCAGTACGACACACTGGAGACCTATCGACATTGTATCCGCCTCTGCCCTGGTAGTACTGAGCTGCATTCCAGTGTAGAGATGTTCCAGAATCTACGCCTGCCTCTTGATGAAGGGAGGCATTTGGTTCATTTCTAGTTTTTAGGAACTATGAGTAAAGCCGCCATTGACATTTGTGTGAGTCTGTGTCTGAGCTGACGTTTTCCTCTCTTGGGCGGCGTACTCTCATCTCTTCAAAGGCAGTGCCTCGTAACTGTTGAAGGCATGAGTGGAGCCAGTTGATTTTCAATTCTTGCCCAGGTGCTGTACGTTGTGACCTCAACTCTGCATGCTGTCTGTTGAGTTCTGAGGATTACATGAGCTAATATTTGGGAGGCAGCAGTACCTAACACGGCTCCAGTCCGTGCCCAGCGTGTCTGCTAATGAGATCAGGCCAATGTGATTGCTTTGGGGGAGAGAGAGCTTTGCGGAATGTGTCACTTATGCTTGGCACCTTCACTTCCAAGCTAAGCAACTGAGATCATGGCCACTTATTAAGTGGTCAGCATCTTGACATGATGGCGTCAACAAAGTTCAAAGTTCATGTCTGGAAGCTTCAAAACTGAGTTACAAAACAAACAAACAAACAACAAGCTACCTAACGTTTTGAGTCAGTTTCTGATTTTGTGTTGGTTGCCATTCTTCGTTATTCTGGGGTTCATGCGGCCTTGCAGGCCCAGGCTGGACACAGCTGCCCGGTGAGAAACCACACCGTGAACTCAGATGCAGAGCTCTTTCTTCAGCATCAAGGCACAGACTGTCACTCACCGCACACCGTATGAGAAGCCGCGCCACACTCTGTGCTTGGTTCCTGTGGGGGACGCCTGTGGGTGACACAGATGCAGAGAGGTGTCGATGAAAACCCCTGCGGGATGGAATATTCACCCCCAAAAGAGTAAAATTTAACTGAAAACATTAGACATATGACTAAATAGCCTGGAGACAAATGTATGGATGAAGGAGAAAAGAAAAAGAAACAGAAACGGACAACCACCGACAGGGTAACTGGAGGTCAGTTGGGTCCAGGCAGAACACTATTTGATGATCCCTTGGTGGAACAGCTCCTGTTTGTTCTAGCAAGGAATTTGAAGCACACAGTGTGTCCAAGTCCATAAATGAAGCCATAGCCTGCTTCCCTAGCAAACCAGCACACTGACCGACTCCCTGGCTGAGCAGTAATTTCTAAGATGTGGCAGGGACAGCTGGGCCCTCAGAAATGGAGAGCAGATTGTATTAGGGAAGACATAGTTGCTTTGTCCAGAGTAGGAAGAAGGAAATCACTACCACTCAATTATATTCTTTGAGGATGAAAGGGCCTCTCAGTATCGTGCCTATTAGAACCTGAAAGAGCAGGCAGTGAGGCATGACGTAATCCAACATGCCACTCGGGGAATGGGGAATGCTAGGCACACTGAAGCTCTGCCAGGATCCAGTTCTAGGGTTGTCAGGTTCCCGTGCTGGAGAATCGCATTTTGGCTTCCAGGACTCAAACAGGAAGTAGCATACTCTCTGACCAGTGCATTATTGACTAGGGACAGAGAGGAGACAGGCTGGAATTCACGGGCATACACGAGGAAAGCCTAAAAAGAGTGTGTGTACTCTGGTCATTAGAAATGTAGCGACTTACATTCCGGGTCATTCATGACCATGACAAAATTCACTTCCTCTTCGCTGCAGGGAACTGCCAGCTGTGCCTCTCATCAGCTCAGCAAAGCTTGGCTGTCTGGATTCACAAGTGAGTGCCTCACGCATATGTGCTGCCCTGTTCGGAGACCACGCTGGCAGGTTAGCACAAGGCCGTGGCAAAGACTTATTAAAACCACAAAGGTAGTAATTAGGACTTCAAGCCAACGGCTATAATAAGCCACAGGTCTGTTTCATGTCACATATTACATGGAGTCTTGGTTTCATGGACTCAATGTACAAATACACTCGTGGTTGCTGTTTTTGTCTGAAACCCATCTTTCTGTCTTTCCTGGGACACAGGAAAGAGGGTTATCACACCCTTGACATTCAGCTTTTTTCTTCTCTTTTCTTGACCAGTTAGTTTTCTTTGTAAAACTATTCTCTCATGTCCCTCTCTGTTCTAATTCTCTTTACCCCTCTCTTGAAAAAGGCCAATTTCCAGCTATGAAATAAAAAAATCAATTTGACGTAACAAAACTTAGGGACCTTAATTTCAAATGGCACCTTGTTTTAGAGTATCCACAGGCACGTACGTCTCACCAGCACAAGCTGTGTAACTAACATTACTAATAATTAACTAATAATTACTAATTATTAACTACTAGTGAATGCCATTGTTACATTTATGGATCCCACTCTACTTATATCGGCATTCCAATAGTGGTCTAGCCTGGGAACCTATCATTTATAAGATAGCTACTATGGGGAAATACATGAAGCTCCAAAAGGCTACCCTCACTGGTGAGGTTGAATAGATGTTGGAAACATTACTTGGCTTTCAGATTAAGAATCATCACCATTGCCAGAAAGAGTTGGCACATCCCTTTAACCCCAGCATTCTGGAGACATAGGCAGGTGGTCTCCTGAGTTTGAGGTCAGCCTGGTCTACAGAGCGAGTTCCAGGACAGTCAGGGTTACACAAAGAAACCCTATTTCAGAAAACTTAAAAATGAAAAAAGAATCACCACCATCAACAATTACCAGTCTCTATGTTCCTTATTCCACCAGGGAATAAATCTAGGGCCTTGTGCATTGGTGGGCACATCACTGATTATATATCCAGCTGACATCTTAGTGTGCGTGCGTGCGTGCGTGTGTGTGCGCGCGTGTACTCTATCAGAATACATGTAAATGAAGTTGTCAGAACACTTCAGGGATATGAGGGAAGGTGCAATATGGAAGGCCCTCACCACTTTAAAAAGCTTTTATGTGGCACGTGTATGTGTGTTCACACATGGAATAATGTAAATGTGGGTCGCAGGGATTGAGCTCAAGTCCCCAGGCTTGGCAGCAGGTGCCTTTACCCACTGAGCCATCTTGTTAGCCCAATAACTTCACAAGGATGGCCCTGTCCTTGATTAGTTAAACTGAATGAGAGAGCCAAGACAAACAAGGCAGGCAAAGGTGGGGATGTGCAAGGTCTCTCAGGGAAGCGACAAGGCCGACTTAGATGTCAGAGAGGCTTTTGTGGAATTGATCCTGCAGAGGCAGCAAGGCAAGCCCAGTGAACCTCCGAGGACAGGAAGGCTCTGGACAGGAGCCTGTAGATGAGGCATTTTCTCTGCCTCTTCTGTATCGTACTACAATGCCGGAGCAGGTTAAGTCCCAGACGTGGAGTGGGCAGCCAATTACAAGCCTACTGACCCATGGCGGCTAGGTTCCCAGGTGGGACTCTCTGAAGCAGAGGATGGAGATGAGGAAAGCTGCAGCAAGAGGCAAGGGAGTGTTTGGTGGATTTATTTTAGGCCACATTAAAGTGCAAGTGGGCAATCCCCAGAGTGTCTTTCGAATACAGCATTTGTCATCCTGGAGAAATAATTTGTTATACTTCATTATAAAACACACATTTCCTAGACAGCTGGACAAGCAACAGAAACACGCACATGATCTTTAGGCCACATTTACATGATCCCATGCACACATATACACATACCCTGACATTAAAAAAAAAAAATTCAAAAATATCTCTGTAAAAAAGCAGGCTGGAGGACAGCGGTGGGTAACGTGGTTTCCTGAGAGCCCAAGTTCAGCCCCCACCCCCCCACCCCCCACCCAGCATTAGGTGTGCTGGCCCACACGTAGTGCTACGGAAGCAGAGGAGGGTAGCTCTTGGAGGATGCTGGTAGTGCTACGGAAGCAGAGGAGGGTAGCTCTTGGAGGATGCTGGTCCTCTGGCCTCTATGTACACCCCTCCCCCACCCCCATCTCTGCAGACATTGAGAGGACTTCAGTCTCTGTGACTAAAACACCAAGTGATCCACAGAAATGAAGTGTCCTTAGAGCTTGGCAGTGGTGGCGCACACCTTTAATCCCAGCACTTGGGAGGCAGAGGCAGGCGGAGTTCGAGAAACGAAATGTCCTTAGAGGCCAACCTGGTCTAGAGTGAGTTCCAGCACAGCCAGGGCTACACAGAGAAAAATCCCTTGTCTAGAAAAACCAAAGAGGGGAAAAATAAGTCTTTATGGCAACTGACAAAATCAAAACGCAGGGCATC
Source organism: Mus pahari (assembly GCF_900095145.1). Lineage (NCBI taxonomy): Eukaryota > Metazoa > Chordata > Mammalia > Rodentia > Muridae > Mus > Mus pahari. Next base: position 32,293,069 of record NC_034610.1, read on the forward strand.
TCATGTGTTAATTGTGCTGTGGAGAAAAAGGCCTTGTAAGGCAGAGGAACCTCAGGGAGCTCACACTGGGAGACCCAGGCCCTCTGGTCTCTGTGGGCACTACTCACATACACCCCACACCCAGACACACATTACATGCAATGAAAGAAAGCAAATGGCTGGGTACAGTGCACAGAGGCTGAAGCAGGACAATGAGCCTAAGGCTAGCTTAGGTTACTATGCAGCAAGACCTTGTATAAAAAAGCTACAAACTGCTGGGCTGTGTTGGCGCACATCTTTCATCCCAGCACTCAGGAGGCTGAGGCAGGCAGATCTGTGAGTTCTAGGCCAATCTGGTCTACAAAGTGAGTTCCAGGACAGCCAGGGCTAAACAGAAACCCTGTCTGGAAAAAAAACAAACAAAAAAACAGACATAAAAAATAAAAATGGTAACTTAAAAAATGTATTTTTGTTTACAAAAATTTGCAACGTGGGTCTGTGTACATTAGACATGGTAACAGAAGGTAACCATTGCCTTGAACTGTGTGTGTGGATGTGGATGTGTGTGCTTGTGAGCACAGCACACCCATGTAGAGTAGTTAGAAGATGACTACCAGGAACTGATCATTTCCTCCCACCACGTGGGTTCTGGGGACTCAACTCTGCCTGCTGAGCCACCTCATCGGCCCTGGCTAAGGTTTCAGCGAGTTCCTTCGGTGTCTGAGGATGGTGGCACATGCTCCTGTGAGGCTCTCAGGTGACTCTTTTCAATACGGTCATTTCTAAAGTTGGCTTCCAGACCACTGTCCTGGTCAGGCTTCCTATTCTTTGGCAAAGAAAAAATTTCTCTCACTAGGTTTCAAAAACTCAAGGTAGGCCTGCACACACAGACCATGTCCAAGACGCCAGCAGACATGCATGACATTGCTTGTCTCCAAGTCTGACTATGAGAGTTCCCTCCGAGAGAAGCACCACTGTACACCCAGGGCTGTACACACCACGGGGCTTAGTAAACATGAGCTGACTCCTAGGCCAAAGGGCCCAAGACATCACGTGCTTTTGAACAGGAGGGTAGAATTTTTAAAAATTAAAAAGAAATAAACAGCTAAAGTCCACCATGAAAAGAAGCCACCGCCCACTTCCTTCCTCAGGTGAAACCCGATCAGTAAGCCTGAAAGTCAGACACGGTGGTGCACGGCGAGAATCACAGGGTTTGGGAGGCTGAGACAGGGGGACTACAAACGGGATGGTAGCCTGGTCTTATGTAGTCAGACTCTGCTTGCAAGACCAAACCAGGCAACTAACCAATCAGGACGCCCAAAAGAAACTGGTCTGCAGCAATGGGCAGAACTCCCAGAGGGATGCTGGGCGCTCGAGAGGGAGGGCCGCTTCCTTCTGACTCCAGCCAGCTATGGAGCACTATGCTGGGTACACACTGTCCCACGAACTTCAAAGACAAGCCACAAAATCCACATTAGAATATAAGTTTTTTTTAATTTTTATAAATAACTTATCTGTTACAAAGATAGTTTACCCAGCTAAATCACAAAACCATCAACTCAAGATATCCAAATTACGTTTTATTAATAAAACAAGTAAAAACTGATTTACCAATCTTCACATAGAACTGCAGAGGAAGCTGAAAAACAAGGCCCACTTTTAAAACACAATGCATCAAATGTACGAGTTTGGGGTCCGTTGCCTAGTGACCTACGGTTGCCGTATCTCTTTCCATACTCACAGCGCACAGCCTGGGAGGCAAGGCTCTGACCTTTTAACGCTCATCCAGAATAATCTTGTTTATTTAAAACATAGCCACTTGTGAACATTTACAGTGGAACAATCTACATTATTTCCTATTTTTTCTTATATTTCAGCACTTTCCTCAGCCCCATTCCAAGCACTGATAATTTCATAATTCTTTTAAAATGCATACTGTTATTTTTTCTTGATTTCATTTAGTTATCTATATTCCTGATCATATGAATATTTATTTTCCTTACAAAAATATATCATCAAAATAAAGAGATGTCTGAGGTTGCGTCAGTGTTCAAGTCTGCTCGTTTTCTTTCTTTTTTCCAGCTTTTCTTCAGTTGTCCTAAAGATGACTATGTTTTATAAATACACATGACTGTCCCAACAGTTCGGCAGCTACACTTCTTCCCGGGAAGAAGAGGCTGTGGGAACAGCTGCCGAAGCTGCTTCTTAAACTGCATTTTCCCACCAAGAACCTCCCATGGAGTTCTATGGGATACCACACAGATGGGGCAAGATGGCAGTGGGTTGAAATACTTTCTGCTTTAAGCTGCTGGAGAAGACAAAAACGACATGTTTGGTCACCCACTGCTCAAGTCAGTGTACAGCGTGACCATGACCATTCGACATGGCTGCAGTGTTTCCTGCAGTGACTCACATGCAGCACCTGCATGTCTTCTCAGAGCACTGGCACCAAAGGACAAAGGATAGGAGGAGGAGGAGGAAGGGGAGAGGGAGTTATGTTGTGCACAGTTTCATTTCATTAATGCTTTCTATCTTATGGCATAAGGTAAGGCTTAAAAGGAACATGATCGTGCTTACTAAAAGGGAAAAAGGACATTAGTTAACAAAAGTCTATTATACTATACATATAGAAATTTAAGAAGATAATGGATAAATCAAAGCAGACATGAGAGATCTGTACAGTAGGAAAGGCTTGGGGAGCGCACTGCGGATGTACAGACAGACACACTGCTTTCCTTTTATCTCACACCTAAATGCTGGCTTCACAGAGACGTCCTCAGAAGACAGAGGACANGGCCAAAAGTACCACAGATTTGTGACGTTTCCCACATCTACTGGCACTATGTGGCAGCAGAGTTTTTAGTCAAACCTTGTTCCTTCTCTTTGTGTATGTAGTGTTTCACCAAAAGCTTTAAAAACACAAAAAGCATTCATCCTGTCCCTTCCTCCCGTCAGGATCAGTAGTGACAAGAGGGGAGGAGTCCTGGGAACACCTAGGCATTGACANGGTGACACTGGACATGGACAGGCAGCAGGCAGCCTGTCGGTCACCTTTCAGGTGATGAATCTCACTGCCCATGACGTTAGACTGAGGTATCGTTAGCTCTGTGGGCTGACACTCAACACAGCACACCACTGTCTCATCACACCTTCAACTGGACTAACTCCTGTGGCAGTGAAACACTTCCCCGATGACAGGCGACATTCTTGAACTTTAGATGTGGTTTCAGAGGAAGGCGGGGCCTTTGGCTCAGAAATGCNGAGGCATCTCACACTGTTCACAGCGGATTAAGGCCGGGTGATTCAGAAACGTGCAGGCAGTGCAGTTCCACTGAGCACCCTCCTCATCCTCTGTGTCTTGGGTCTTTGGTGCTTTCATGGTGGACCTTTGATCTGTAAGGAAGAAAAGAAAAAACAATTTTAAGTTAGAAAAAAAAAAATCACAAAGTCTACCAAATGGTGACCAGATAAAACACCTGCAGGACTGACTGCTTCCCCTGGGGGAAGAGAGCGCCGTGACTCGACACCAACACTTCCGGTGGCCTAAGGGACAGCACAGCCGCGCGCGCGGTTTCAAGTGCAAGAGAAGGAAGGGTAAGCGCCCTCACCACCCTACCGACTGTCACATTAGACTGTGAAGGGTCCTGCTGACTGTCACCAACCCTCCTGCCTCAACCTCCTGGGCGCCGGGACTCAGTGTGTGCTATGACACTTGTTTTAAACAACTACTTTCTAACATTTATGGTTTACACTATGGCAGTAACATGTTGAAAAAGTAAGGCAGAGTCAAAAAATCATCCCATTTTCTTGTTGTATTTTTAAACCTCAGACATGGCCTAAGAGAGCCCTGAATCTGGTTTAGAACAGCAGGGAGCCTTCTGCAGTGTTCAGTCCTTTGGTATACAGCTCCTTAGATGCCATATGCAAAAGTCACCTCCCTCAGCAATGCCAAATGTTTTCATCTACCGAGTGTCAGCTTCTATTTAAATTTATAATCTAGTTAATTTGTTTTACATTTATGCATTTTGTGTATGTACATGTGTGAGTATGCATGTATCATAGCAAGCACGTAGAGGCCAGAGGCCACCTTGGGGGAGTTGTTTCTTTCCTTCTACCATGTGCAGCCTGGGGAGTGAATTTAGGTCATCAAGGGTTGGCCAGCACCAAGAGCCCTTAGCATTCAACCTTCATGCAGCTCCATCTGAGTCACTGTTTGGATACAGAGGGGCCAACCCCATTACTCTGCATGTGGAGACCCGACTTTACTAACTGTCCCCTGTAAGAGGAGGTGGTTACTGATGCACCTTGCTTGTCCCTCTTCTGCCCCACAGCTGTGTGTCAGGGGGCATGCTTAGGCCAGTACTGCACTCTTCTGATCACTGTCCCTCTGTCGTCCGTCTGAGGTAGGCGTGCGATATCCCCAGCTCCATCCTCACTCAAGGTGGCCCTGCCTATTCAGAGTCCTGTCTGAAGTTTATAATATTTTCCTCATGTTTATAATGACATTGGAATTTGGTAGAGTGTGTGGACTGGGGCTGAAGAGATGGCTTCGCAGCTAAGCACACTGGCGGCTTTTCTACAGGACTGAGGGTCAATTCCCAGCACCCACATGACAGCTCACAATTGTCTGTAGCTCCAGTTACAGGTGACCTGACACCCTCACACAGATACAGGCAGACAAAACACCAACATACACTAAAACAAAACAAGCTGTAGATCTTGGGTATTGTAGGTAATTCATCAGTGTAATTTTTGTAATCCATGAACATGAATGTTTCTGATAGCTTCCTTCTTCAGTGTTTATAATTTTGGTATAAAATTCTTCTGCCTCTTTGGTGGAGTTTACTCCTATTTTAACGTTTTGATTGTTACTGTGAATGAAACCTTTTTTTGGTATCTATGAATTTCTTTTGCATAACTGTACAAAAAATAACTGATTTTTGTGGGATGATTTTGTATACTGCAACATTAATGAATCCACTAAGTAGTTTTTAACAGTAAATGCGTGAAACTACGACTAACACTGAATCTGATAAATACTGCATTTTCCTTAAAACACAAATACCCAAAGCTTAATTTATAAATTAGGTATACTGAAAGAGTAGTAACTCATAGTAAAATAGATCATTAACACTATACTAATGAATACTATCTAAAATTTTACTTCTCTTAGGGCTGAAAGCATATTATGCATCATAATTAGTAGTGACAATAGTGACCTAAATAGACATGCCTATATATTTAACTTCAGCCAGTCAGATTTATGTACGTAATTTCATTTGTACACACATCCTAATGTTTGGCTCAGATACACAGGCCTATCTCATGCCTCAGCTTGGCACACACATACCCTGTGACTTTCAATGCTGGAAATGGTTCTAGATGATAACACTTTTTTGAAATTTACCTGGAATTCAGGATATATGACTACTCAGAATTATACAAAACAATGTTCTCAAAAAACTGAATTTCTCTAAAGTGCCTGCCTTATCACTGTTTACAAATTTAAAGACACTAATCTTTGCACTTTGTTTTAAACCCAAACTTTCTGTTTTGGGAGTCCACAATGGGTTCTAAGGTCTCAAACATACTCTAAAAAGTTACACACGTCACACCTTTGCATCCTCCCCAACCCAGAGTGTAAATAAATAAACAAACACCTTCCCGAGGAGTCAGCCCATGCCAGAATGCCCACGCTGGAAACACTTCCCAAGTGGAAGGTTGAGAACATAAAAAAATAAACATTTTCTAGGATTTTGCTTTCCAAACAGTCTCATATTTAATGGATGCACTAACCTTTGGGTTTTGGTGGCACAGGGCCTACAAATCCAATATTATCATAAAAGTTATGAATAGCGCTGGGGTTAAAATGTGGTCCTGAAATATAAAAAGGAAATATATCAATATTTATAATTCTTTCTAAAAATAAGCAGAAGAAATGCTTTAGATGATACCCGCTCAATCTCAAATTATATGTAAGACTTCAAAAACGTATCTCAAAATATAGAGATAAGATAGCACTCATAAACAGAGGCAAGTGATAAACTAGGAGGAAGTGAAGTTAACACCCGCGAGGAAGAATCAGCAGCAGATCCCTGGTTCTACGTGACAAGGTAAAATGACAGCTTATTGGCATTTTAACATCAATTTAAGAAAGGTCCATCATCGTTCAGTTTTAATGGATGCTGGATTAAACACAGAAATGGGACTCAAGACTTCTTCGTTAAGTTTCTTTTTTCTCTTTAAATTTTGTGTATTTCTAACCTTCCTCCCTGACCCACACTTCAGAATTAGGTTTCAGTGATAAAATTTCATTTATGTTTTCTATGGAACCTAGTGAAATCTAAGTACTTTTTACTACAATAAGAAATTAATGCTGGTAACTAATTGCTTGAAAAGTATCAAGTCCTATCACTGTCCATAGACTATAACATACTTTTATGTCATTTTTCTATTTTATCAACCAAGACAGTGCCAGTGAGATGAAGACACACAATTCTTGAAAGAAAAAAGCAAAAGAGATAGAGAGCTACATGGACACATTCTTACTAATACATCCCGTATATACCCAGAAGCCAACCCTTTGACATGCAGCTAGAAAGACAAGCACTGCCTTCTCTTACCACAGGCTACAGCAGAGGCTACAGCAGAGCTAAAGGCTACTGGGTGTATCTGGTTTCTTGACCAAGTACATATTTACTGAAGGCAGAGGGGCGAAAAAGCCAACTGTTCTTTAGCGCTTTCTGGCTCCAAAGCTGAAGCTCTGAGACAGGGACTGGGAAGCCACAAGAGAAGACTTGGCAGATCAATTCAATGAATTTCAGCTGAGAGTGCACGGGACTTTACCTCGGGCTTGAAAAAGATCAATTTCTTTGGTTAAGCAGTCAATGTCGATCTGGAGTTGTCTATTACAACTTCTCAACTGCTGCATTTCTTCGAGCTGAAAAATAATTCCATGTAAAAAGGTTTGTATTGAATTCTCATGTGAACAAAGAATGGAGTTGGCAGGGGAGGTAAGGACAGAAAAACAAGTATGAACTAAGAGCATTTGCAGAAAACTAGACCAAGCCTTTACACTGTGGCAGGCAGCCTGTTCTCCTGATCAAGCACAGACCACGGTGGATGCATAACACTTACTGAAGGTATCTGGGAAATGGAATTTGATCTCTTCAGGTGCCTTCGAGTTAGATTATTTTCCATCTCATTGACCTCAGATTTGAGTTTATCCAGCTTTTTCTTTTGCATCTCGAGCTCTCTTTGAAGCCGTTCCATCCTGGCCTTCTGGTGCACCAGCAGAGCTGCAACATGAGCACATGCGTGAGGACCCACCCACTCCAGCAGCCAACTCTTCAGCAGACAAGCATTTCTGTGACAGTCTGCCAAGAACCCCAGAGCTACACTACAACAAAATATTGGGATGCACTTACATTTTCAAAAATCTTGACCTGGAAACTTTTCATTACTTAAGCAAATACTGCACACCATGTTTTATGGTTTGAATGAAACCTACACTACTATGGCTGAAGACAGTGGTCTGTTACTTTTTAAAAGATCCTAGCTTACTAAACTAACTGAGTTTGCTCTTTTGGTAGTTCACATCTGACTTGTGGAAAGGACAAACCTCTTTCCTCCAGTGAGACACAACGGTCTATGTTCGAGATATTCTAACATGATCATTTTACAGACATTTTATACGGGAATATGGAATGGGGTAAATAATTTTGATTATAACAAATAAGAATGACTTCAAACCACATGAATATTAACAAATTGTCCAAACTTCAAATTAAAAAGTGTCAGTTAAGAGAAGCAATAAGTCTTATGACATAAATGCTGAGCTATCTGGAAAAGTTCATCAAACTGTCAAAATTGTTGTCTATCCCTGGGAGCCAGCCCTGAGAAATGGAAACCTTGTCTTTAGGACACTGGATAGGAAAGACACCTTGGGATGATGCTACCCAGACAAAAATAAGCTGATGTGAGAAAGTCCGTCAAGTCTGCAGTATTCTTAGTGCTTCCAATGTTCAGAAATGTTTGGATACACACAAATACTTGCCATTGTATCACAACTGCCCCAAACAGCCAGTACAGCTGCATGCTATGCAGGATTGCAACTTACAGTCAGTAGGTATACCAGGGTCTAGATATGCAGTAGCATTACCACACTGGTCTGGGCACTCCATGGTAATTGTATGATAAATGGACTGGCTACATGGCACAGTTTTCAGACTGAATCACTTCCTGAATGTTGTTTACCTGTTCATTTAAAAAGGAATTCCAGGGGCAGGCAGAGTGTGTGGAGAAAGTCAAGATCTGAAGAGTACTGGTTAGAAATGTCCCCAAATTGAAGAAAAAGAAAATATAATTCTACAAGATAATGGAACAATTTGTTCACCTAACTAACTAAATCATCAAAGAGTACAGATGAATAAACACATTTTCAAAGTTTGGGAGAATGTGCAAACAACAGGCAGCTGCTGATATACAGATAAATATAAGCTGATATCATGACAAATGACAAAAAGCTAAGACTACAGGAAAATACCACAAGACAACTACGGTGAAGGGAGAGAGAACGCTGGAGACTGTGAAAGCAAAGGAAAACTCAAGTACTAGAAAATAGCAGAGTTTTAGGAAGTAGAGCATCCGAGAATTCCGCCAAGGTCTTGGAAAGAGTGCCCAAGCCCAGTGAACCAGCCGTTCTGTGTTTCCTCTACAGGCCATGCTTCAATCTACACGGAAGCCCATTCTTAAATGCCAACATGCTAAGTGTTTAGAGATTACAAATGAAAGGAATCGAGATGTAATATCTAAATGAAATACCCAGTTTCTAAACTAAAATAACCAAAAGAAAAATAAAGAATGTGTGTTTAAACCTAGTCACCAAGAAAGGACATGAAAGACATAGAAAACAAAAAAATTGACAAGAACAATTTATACTGTTATTAGTGACCACAACAGATTCAAATCCTAAATAAATAAATAATTTCTTGAGATGGAGGAAAGCAAAGAAGATTTTAAAAAATATTTACTCTATTTTATATGTATGACTGCATGTATGTGCATTCCTTGTGCCTGCATAGGTCAGAAGAGGGTGGAAGATCCCCTGGAATGGCTGTGAGCCTCCATGTGGGTGCTGGTACCTCAAGTCCTCTATAATAGCACTGCTGAGCAATCTCTCCAGTCCACAAAGTAGATTTTATAAATTAAGATCTATGTTGTTTATAACAGTCCTAGAAGAAGCTGCCTTGCGTCAACTTCTGCCAGATTCTGATGGACACAAACGTTTTTTAATTTTATTAAAAACTGTAAAGACCTTTAATCCCAGCACTCGGGAGGCAGAGGCAGGCGGATTTCTGAGTTCAAGGCCAGCCTGGTCTACAAAGTGAGCTCCAGGACAGCCAGGGCTACACAGAGAAAACCTGTCTCGAAAAGCCAAAAAACCAAACCAAAACAAAACTGTAAAGACATTTCAAGTTCTATAGTGTTAATTTTAGGTACTGTAAATAATGCCTAGTTCTTACAGAAACACCAAACTCAAAACTATTAGAAGAGAATGCACTTATTAAAGACTATCCATTGCACAATGTCCCAGGTATTAATGATTATAATGATTTTAGATTTATTTTTTTAAAAAGATAATTTTTGTCACTAAAATGTAGCAAGCCCTTGTTTCTCAAGTTTAAAATTTATATGATTTAATATGCCTAAGTTAGGTATATGACTAAGCCATATTCAAGTTAGAATGAAGACAGTACAATGCCAGCTTTTAAAATAAATCTAAATTCTTCTGGACAGCAGAGATTGTATCTGTTTTATACATTGCTGCATTACTACTAGACATCCATTTGGTGACTGAATTACAGAAGATTCAAAGATGGCATCTTGTTTTCATTTGTTTTGCCATTTTTACGGAGAGCTGAGATAAGATCTTGCAGCAGGGCCTGTACTCAAACAGCGACACAACAAGGAAAGTGAGATGCTGCAGGAGCTCTGTACCTGAGCCATCCACACCATTTACACTCAGTCCTGACAAGACATGATCACATTAACACAACTGCCGTGGCCTCTGCGAGGCACTCACTTGTTGGCATTATCTGCACGTAACTAAGGCTCGACGTGCAGTTTTACAGCACTGAGGTACAGACACCATCTAGAGCTTACTTCAGAGCCTGCTTACAGCTTAAACACATCTCTATTTTAAAGGAGACACACAGCCTTCAAGTCTGTGATGGAATGTCACGAAGCTAGTTTCTTGTGGTTTCTAGGATATCACCATAACCAGAGAGGAACAGGGCAACATTTCTGCTGTCTGTTTTTCTGAATTGTGGAACAGGAAAGGGTTTTCTAATTATGATACAATTGCCAGAAACTCGAAGGGGAAGAGACTAGCAAATGTGAATACACAAAAGTAAAGCATTTACACCATTAGTGAGCACAGTAAAAAGCACAGCAAGTTACAAGAAAGTAGAACAAGTCCCTAATAACAGGCATGCTCACAAAGTAAGAAGCATGACGCCTCCTGAAGACACTCATGTTCCCTCACTGACTAGTTAAAAAAAAACCCTCCACACAGAACATTTCTATGTGAAAGAACAAGGAAGTATTTTCTTTCCAATCATTTATTCACTTGATAGAGGGAGAACACTCTTGTGAACACTCCTATGAAAGAGCTCTATGTTCATAAATGGGGCATACGGACTAGTCAAGAGGGCTAGGAAGCTTTTCATAGAAAACGGCCACATTTCTTGTGGTAGTGGCATGGTGGGATACAGAACTGCAGTTTACTTAGGGCTGGGTCTGGCTATGGGACATGCTTTACCAAAAGAACTCTCCTAATCCCCTCCCCCCAGCCAGGGGCGTGACAGATCTGCTAGCCTTTCTCTTGTCATGGAGCAGAGATGAACTTTTGCTATCTGCTTCTTGGGTGGAGATGGTGCAGAACAGAGCCCCCCAGCTAATCTAGTAATGGCATAGCCTATGAGGCAGGGAGAGCTTGAATTCAAAGCTTATTTGGGCATAATAGAGAAAGGACCTGTCTCAGAAAAAGAAAAAAAAATGTTAATATTTGCATAAGCATAACTTTGAATTATTTTTGATGATATCTAATATCTTATAAACATTACATAAACAGCTGTTATACTGTACTGTTTAGTGAATATGTCTGTATGTCTACAGTCCAGATGCAATCCTGATTAAGTCCAATTTATCAACTAAGGTTAGATGTGACTTAACCCATATATTTACAGATATACATGTATATAATATGTACTAAAAATGTGCTTTTATGTGTATATGTAGTTGTATGTATACATATTTATATATGACTGACTATAAGGAGAAAGACTTAATAGAGATTGTATTTAACAGTTAAGTAGATAAGAGGTGAAGACATATTTACTGTATCTTTTTAAATTTGCATACTACTTTCGTAATACTTTTTTTTTTTTTTTTTTTTTTGGTTTTTCGAGACAGGGTTTCTCTGTATAGCCCTGGCTGTCCTGGAACTCACTCTGTAGACCAGGTTGGCCTCGAACTCAGAAATCCGCCTGCCTTTGCCTCCCGAGTGCTGGGATTAAAGGCGTGTGCCACCACGTCCGGCTGTAATACTTTTAAGATACCATTTTTCTTTGTTTTTTCAAGACAGGGTTTCTCTCTGTGTAGCCTTGGCTATTCCGGAACTCACTGTATAGACCAGGCTGTTCTGTAACTCATAAATATTCACCTGCCTCTGCCTCCTGAGCGCTGGGATTAAAGGTGTGCACCACCAATGCCCATCAAGACATCAGTTTTAAGACACAGCTTGCTAGGCAGAGCTCTCCAATGCTGCTCCAGAAGGTAGCTGCTAACAGATCTGCCATCACTGGGGCTCCTGTCTGATGGGGCAGGATGGGGACATAGACTGGTAACCCTGGATACAGAGGGCTGCACATTTAAGGAGTCTTTTAATTCTAAGAGTGACACCAAACTAATAATGGTTCCTTTAAAGAATGAAAGAGCCGACAGGTGGGAGACTCACTTGAAAAGAACAAATCACAAGCAGTTTGATATCAACTTGTAATTATTGAGATGATTATTTAATAATGTGATTACAATTAACATAAAACAAAGTTCTATGGGAGGCACTTCATAAAATTAAACCAATTTAAAAATGTAATTTATATTTTATTTCCTTTTAAAAACAAATCACTGACTTTGTATGACAAGCAGAATTTTATTAATTCTCCATAGGAGTGCTGTGACTTGTAAGGAAGTGCTGGCGAGAAACGACGAGGAATGAGAAACATAAAACTCAGTAAACTTTTCAACGCACAAGTTTTTTAACTTAAATTTCTTATATTTTGGTTGTGAGCCTAGCCTTTAACGGCTGAGCCATTTCTCCAGCCCACAGACCATATGAAGCATGAAGCTCAAGAAGGAGGAAGACCAAAGTGTGGATACTTTGGTCCTTCTTAGAAGGGGGAACAAAATACCCATGGGAGGAGTTACAGAGACAAGAGTGTGGAGATGGAAAGGCCATCCAGCGACTGCCCCACCTGGGGATCCATCCCATATACAGTCACCAATCCCAGACGCTACTGCGGAGGCCAACAAGTGCTTGCTGACAGAAGCCTGATATAGCTGTCTCCTGAGAGGCTCCACCAGTGCCTGACAAACACAGAGGTGGATGCTCGCAGCCATCCATTCACTGAGCACAGGGCCCCCAATGGAGGAGCTAGAGAAAGGCCCCAAGGAGCTGAAGGGGTCTGCAGCCCCATAGGAGGAACAACAATATGAACTAACCAGTACCCCAGAGCTCCCAGGGACTAAACCGCCAACCAGAGAGTACACATGGAGGGACCAGTGGCTCCAGCTGGATATGTGGCAGAGGATGGCCTTGTCAGTCATCAACGGGAGGAGAGGCCCTTGGTCCTGTGAAGGCTCTAAGCCCTAGTGTAGGGGAATGCCAAGACCAGGAAGCGGGAGTGGGTGGGTTGGTGAGCAGGGGGTGGGGGGAAGGGGAGAGGGGATTTTCGGAGGGGAAACCAGGAAAGGGGATACCATTTGAAATGTAAATAAAGAAAATACCTAATTAAAAAAAATAATTTCTATTTTAGGCTCAAGTGAAGGCAATCAATCGCTCAGTAAAATCAATGCTTCTGTTGTTATTAACAGGATGAGAGAATCACAAATATGGCTGGAGACAAGACACTGAAATCAAATTATTAAAATATAATTTGTGTGTCCATCAATTACTCTTAGAGAGGTTGCTTGGAGAAGGGAGACTGAGTGCTAGTCCGCTGAGCTTCTGTCACACATAGTATGTACCTTTCTTTTCCTTGTGACAACAGTCTTACTGAGCAGTGTCAGCCCAAGGACAGACAGCATGCCACTGTGGGGGAGGAAGAGATAGCCCCCCCTCCTTTTCAGCAGCTACTCTCTGTAGTGGTCTCCATCAGGAGGGAAGAGGAATGAAGCTTATAGCTCAGCAGGTTCTCAGGGACATCCAAACAGTAGAAACAGTAGTAGGTACAGAGGCACCAAGGGATGCATTTCTTCTATGTTTATGACAACCTGGAAAGACCAGAGGAGCTGGACAGATCAAGCCAGGTACTGGCTGAAAGGAAAAAGAGGGGCCAGCAGGACGGTTCAGTGGGCAAAGCACTTGTCACACTCATAACTTGATAACCTGAGATTGATCCTCACAAGCCATGTCAAGGTCAAAGGAGAAAACTGACTCTGAGTCCTCTGAGCGTCACTCAAATGCTGAAGTACACGCATTCCTACCCACACATGCAAGTACACAAGAATGCATGTGTGAACATAAACACACTCTTAACCACACATACTCATACTCTAAATAAACATAAAAAAAGGAGAAAGCCAAAAAGTAGATGAGAAAGCATGACAGGCACGAGAGCTTTCACTGTGGAGAGAGCTATCACCTGCAGTGACGGGTTTGAACAGTGTCCCTCTGGCTGCTGGGTGCGTGTGGACCACAAGTGTGAGGGCAAGGGTGAGGGCCAGGTGCTAATACACTAATCTGAGAGGTAGTGGCATTTGTGAGGACAGGGACTATGCGGGTGGGAGGACAGGACTCTGGACAGACTTGGAAGGCTACCTGACAGAGGTGACCGTGAACTAAAGGAGTCAAGTATGTCCCCACAGTTATTTCTAATCGTTAGAAAATCCAACTACCAGTAACGGACCACGGGAAACCAAACCTGCTGGGAAAGTCTCAGGCTGCTTCAAGAATCAGTAAATTTGAGAAAGCCATCAAACATTCCAGTGCAGGGTTACTGTGCACACAAGATGCCTTAAACTCAGGAAAGAAGTCTGGCTTAAGAGTTACCAAGTTAAGGTATATATAATGTTATTTAAAATCAAAGGCCAGAGCTGGGCATGGTGGCAGAGGTCCATAATTCCAGCACTTGGGAAACTGAGGCAGAAGATTTTGTCTTGGGTAGAGATGGACTACATAGGACTATCTTGTCTAAATAAATAAGTAACAAAAATCAAGAGATCAAATGAGATACTCAAAGAGAAAAAGGAAAGAGGTTAAGAATTTTATTAAGCCGGGCCTGGTGGCGCAGGCCTTTAATCCCAGCACTCGGGAGGCAGAGGCAGGCGGATTTCTGAGTTCGAGGCCAGCCTGGTCTACCAAGTGAGTACCAGGACAGCCAGAGCTATACAGAGAAACCCTGTCTCGAAAAACCAAAAAAAAAAAAAAAAAAAAAATTTTATTAATCATGAGCTAGGAGACTCTGGACTCACTAGAACCAAAGAAGTGGAGGAGCAAAGACGTGAGCAGAGTCAGGGGAGAATCCACAGGGTAAGACAGTGAGGACACTGTGAAACAGTGCTTCATGGACAAGAGGGTGGCTGATCTCCAGAGAAGAGAGAGGAAGGCTCGGAGATGTGTCTACTGAGGATGTAACAATGCTATCTATCACCAAAGACCTTGACAGTAGTTTTCTGGGTGACTGCACTGGGGGAAACTTGATTGTAGTAGATTCTAGAGAGAATGGGAAGAAAAGCAATATGGAGGCAGTGTATTTAAGGAACATTTGTTTTCTCATTTAAGTTAAATACAAATAACTAATACTTAAAATGTCCAGTTAAATGCGAATGTCTACTTCATTGAATTTACCATCATAAAAACTTTGCTCTACATTTAAGAATCAGCAAATGCTCAAACACAGGAGTCTTGCCAGAGAGGCAACTAAGACTGATGGAAGGACTTAGTCAGTTACAGAGACTGAGGCACTCTGAATGGAAAGAAAACCAGTTTCAGGCAGTCACTGTATTGGGGTAGTATCAATTTTAACCTAATTTCTAGTACAAACAGAATCACTCACAGACCTCTACAACACACTCGGTACATCACTATACCAAGATGCTAACTGCGCAAATTTAAGCTGGGCCCTGGGCACATGATGTTTTAAAATCTCTATACAGGATTATGGAATGAGAAAAACACCCCAGTCTAGCATGGATGAAGAATCCCTGCGTAGTCATCTGTTTAAAACAAAACAAGAGCAAAGAGTCAGAGCGCTCTAAGGGAGCACCCTCACAGAAGCAGGGGGAGGGGAAACCAGGAAAGGGGATAACATCTGAAATGTAAATAAAAAAGAAGGAAACTTAGTAATAAAGTCAGTGTATTAGAAAAAGATTAAGGCGCTGGAGAGATGGCTCAGTGATTATGAGCACTTGTTGGTCTTAAAGTAGACAGAGGTTCAGTTCCCAGCACCCACATGGTGCTCACAACCCTCCTTAACTCTGGTGCCAGGGGATATAATGCCCTCTTCTGACTTCTGTGGGCACCAGGCAAGTATATGGTACAAAGACACACAGGTAGACAAAACATTATTCATACTATGGAACAAAATAAAGAAAAATATTTAAAGCCAAGCCAAGTTGATTTTCTGAAGCACTACTAACTATAAAACTCCAGATTATAACCATATTAAAATTTACATGAATAGTTTCAAATACTAAAATAATATTATCTGGGACATTTAAAATTGAAAGCTGGGCCAGGGATGTAGCCAAGTGAAGAACACTTAGTGAGCAAGGCCAGTACTGCGAAACAAACTACAGAGACCAGAAGGCATGCTGATGCCCTCTTCTGCTGTGAAATCACATGTACAGAAATCCAGCACGCAGAATATGCACCCCTTAACATGAGCATTACCTTGTGTGTAGGCAGCGTCATCAGATCCCATACTCAGCTTCCGGGCCTCGCTTATTCTATCCACATGTGCTAAAGCAGGGTCTGTGAGGTGCTGANTGTTCTCTGTTTCTACATAATGGTCAGGATGGTTTAGAAGGTTTGTGAGTTCAAAGGTGGGGGAGACCACCCCGGGGGAAACAGCAGGGGGCTTATTGGGGGAAACTGTAATTTTGAAAGTATATTTTGTGTTGGGTTGAGTGACCACCACTCGAGGAGACATTGCAAAGTTACCACCTAACACTCGGCTTTTGGGAGGATGGTGATGGATAAAGGCAGGACCCATGCTCACTTGCCCAGACATGTTCCTGGAGGCCGCAGATGGCCCAGAGTTTGTAGATATGAAGAGTGTCGGTTGATTCCGCATGCCTTGCTCATCTCCCGTGGTGGCATTGGCTGAAATATAGACCTTGGGTTGACTACGGGAGATCATCTCATCAGTATTTGGAGGACTGGCAGCTATGTAAACAGTGGGCTGATGTCGGTTTAAGGGCTGGCTGTTGACTAATGAGGAAGTGCTGGCAGTCCGAGGTCCAGAAGAACGCAACTTGGAAGAGCTGTTTCTTTGTGGGGGTTCAAGTTTGATTTCTATCTGGTTTTTTCGAGGTCCCGTTGAAATATTCTGGATGTTATATTGGCTATGGGCAGAAGACTGANAGCTACCAGCCGAGTGAATGGTTGGCGGCTGTGGAGTAGTTGGCGAACTGATAGGCATGTAGACATGAGAGGTCTGATGGCCCTGCTGATTCTGCTTCTGGGTTGAGGTATGTGGCAGAGGATTGGATGCAGGGTAAGTAGTCNAAGGTCCAGGCTGTGAAGGTTGATAGGCTTGCTGAGGGTTCATGGGATTAAACTGAGATACCCAGCCAGAATGTTGTTGTGTCTGTCGAGTTGTACCACTAGGAGTTGTAATATAAGGCCTAATATAGAGAGAATTTCCCTGTGGACTGTTCAGAACAGGCGGAGGTACACCATGTATGTGCAAAGATGTAGGAGTACTACGGCCAGTCTGTATGTTTGGGGCTAAAGTTACCATAATAGGATTAAACCGGGGAGTTTGTTGAGAGAGGTTTGACGTCCCTTTGCTGCCTAGGTGAAATCCAAGATGCGGTGTTGAGTTTGAAGCACCAGATGTACTGGGCATTCCAAAAACATTAAAGCCTTGAGGAACTTGAGCTGGTGCTGTCTGTGGCTCCTGCTGAAACAGTTCGTTATTGGACTGCCCACCTTGAAGCTGTCCATCACTAACGCTGTGTGTTAAAGTCCTGCTTCCATTCACTCGATTTCCTTCTCTTCCATGGTGGTAAACATTCTGTGACTGCAAGTCCAAGTTGAGAGAAGTCATGTGATTGCGTAGACCAGAAATTCCAGACTCATCTGAGAAATTCAGGTCTCCTTCACCATACAGATACNGTGTACTCTCCTGAGAGAGAACAGCACAGCAGGCGTCCAGGTTATTATTGTTCTACGGAGCAAAACAAGGAGTTAGTCTTAGTCATGACAAGTGAAACACAGACTACCATTACCACAGAAACACCATACAACTAGCAAGGGAACAGAGAATAGAATCACAAGAGACATCTTTTGATTTGAGAACTATTTTATGTATATGTTTATTAATTCTCACTATTAGTATAATGGAAAAATTTACTAGTAACAGATAAATGTAAACCAAATCATTGTCTAAGAAGCTACTTAGTAAAACGGACTTATCCGAATACAGTAAAAGTGCAGCCTAATTAAAAATACAATTTTTTACAATGAACAAAGTAATTAACTTTAAGAATATAATAAGGTAAAATTATATTTCTTTTTAAAGTGAAATGATAAAATGCAAATTTCTTCAAAGCACTTAGAAAAGAAGTCAGTATTTATATAGCCAATTGTTACACGGATTCTTTTAAAGACCACTTATTATCTCAGTTCTACCTGTGCTTCTTCCTCTTGTAAAAAACATTCATCTACAAATGAAATATAAGCACAAAGTAGCCAACAAAAGAACTGAGTTCATGTCTCTGCCTTCAACAGAGCACAACAAAAGCCCATCCAGAGCAACATGCAGAACAGAGCAAACTCCAGAACCAAGTGCTTTACGTAAAGTACCACATCACTGGTCATAAATTCTCCAGAAACAGCCTTATTGGAAATCAGTCATATATGCAGCAGTCTTTGAGCTTGTAGAAGACTTGAGTTTTCACCCCGCTAGAGCCTGTAACTCAATCAGGTAGACAGTTTTGGAAAATGGCAGTGGTCCGTTCTCTCAGGCCCGACCTCTGCAGCCAAGGACAGTTAGCTAGGCTTAGAATTTATAGAATTTATAATACTTAGCTAGGCTAAGTACTTATCCAATACCACGGACAGGCATAGCTCTCACTCTCATCAAAGCAGTTTCTTTTTGCAGCAGGCAGAGACCATTACATAAATCTACAACTGGTCAAAATGCAGATAACTATGGGGTGGGTACCTGGCACCAATGGGTACATCTACAACACAACCTCTACTCCACAGAAGAGAGGATGATACAATTTTAGGAGCCAGTGGACCAGGATGCCTGCTGTGAGACAGCGTCTTCTGGAACGACAGGGAAGCTACGCGCATGAAATCCTAACAATATGGCTGCCTAAATAAGACCGGCATAATGACAATACCACGTAACATGTCAGCATGGACAGGGAAGCTACACAAGGCACCCTCCCTAGATGAGGAGCTTTAGGCGGTCAATGGCTGCTGAGAGAGGGGGACCCAGTCTTCTCCAGGGATGAGCCCTCCAATTCCAAGTGGTCAGCCTAAACACATGGACATTAGAGCGAGACAGCTCAGTGACCTGTGCCAAAGAGACAACATGGAAAGCTCCAGAAAACAACAGTAGAGGCTTCTCTCATCTCAGGCCCCTACTCATGAACATGTCTTCACATCCTTGCACCTATGCACATTAATACACACATTAATGTGTACACACACACACCCCTGGATTAATGAGGTAGATATAGCTTGATGGTTCACAGAGCACACGCAAGTTGGATGAGGAGAAAACAGACCAACTACCATCCCCCAAACAAAACCAATACTACCACAGATACTCTAGGTTCTTGGTGTAGGGAATGGTAGAGTTAGGTGAACTATGCTATAGTAAAGGTTCACACTTGAAACTGCGGAAAAGGCATGGTTGGGCTTAAGTAATGGAGGATTTAAAGAAATGAACGGCACTACAGTTTAGTTGTTATAATAAGCAGCTGAGAGAGCTAGTGAACCCAGATGAACAGAGAAGTAACAACAAAAGAGTATTTTGGGAAAACAATTCTGTTAGTAGGTAAGATGTAAGGAGATGGATAGACTTTTGACAAAGCAGTCAGTTAGAAGGCAGGCAATGACAATAGGTACAGGTGAGTGACAAGAGACCAACTAACACAACTTAGACATGGGAGAAAAAAAAAAAAAATCAGAGCACAGGATGGAAAATTAGGAGCCAGAAAGAAATCAAGGAAGTTAAAATGTCTACAAGCAGTCAGATAAAATCATGCCAGAACTCTCATTAGGAAATGATGGTCCACACACACCATTTGAACAAGGAGAGCAAGCAAGAAGAAAGAAATGACTGATACACTGTCCCCTTCCCCCAGTGCTTCTGCCTCTGGAATGCTTGGTTTGTCTTCTCAATACATCAAGATTACACTGAAGTATACGTTAGAGTTCTGTATTTTTTGAAAATACCCTAAGCAGTTCTATAAAAGACTTTATGTTTCATTCCCAGTTTTCTAATTTTAAAATATAACTGGGTGCAGGGCAGTGGTAGCTCATGCCTTTAATCCCAGCACTCAGGAGGCAAAGACAAGTGGATCTCTTAAGTTTGAGGTCAGCCTGGACTACAGAGAGAAACCCTGTCTCAAGACACCAAAAAAGAAAAAAAGAAGAAAAAAAGAAAAAAAAAAATCACTGAACTGTAAGTGTTCTAGATAGTTCTTTCAATATCAAATCTGTGAAATTTGTTAAAGAAATTACATTATTTTTCTATTAGTTTTTCAATGACTCCCTAAACACCCTTAGTATAGCTTTATTTTCCTACAAATTTCTACCTTCTATCTAATTAAACAAGTTAGACTTGGGTTCTGAGAGAAGGCTTACCTTACCCCTCTTCCCAGTTTCTGCTCTTTTCCCATCTTAAAACTTTGACTCCTACTTTATTATTTTGATGCTGGTTGGTCTCTGTCTACTTAACACAAAACTAGACGTATCTGGGAGTGGAGGTCTCAGCTGAGGAACCGAATCCACCAGATTGGCCTGTAGGCAAGTCTATGGGCTATGTTCTTGATTAAGGACTGCTGTTGGAGGGCACCAGCCCTGGGCAGGTACTTACAGTTGCCTAAGCAAGCAAACTGAACAAGCCAGTTAGCAACACTCCTCTGTGGCATTGCTTCAGCTCCTGCCTGGAGTTCCTCCCTTGGGCTCCCTCAGTGATAGACTAATCTGAGAGTGAAAGATGCAATTAAACCCTTTCTTCCCCTAGTTGCTCCCAGCAATAGGAACCCAACTACGATACTCCCCTTTCCTCCTTCTTTTTTCCATTACATTCTACATTGATAACTGTGAACTAACTACTGACTCATTTACCAAATATTTATAATGGGGAACTTCCATTACTGTTACTCTTTTTAGAACTGTGAGTCATGTATCCTAGCAGTCAATTTACCTGGATTATACTTTTCTTTGAAGATTTTTTTCTCATTGAACAGTAAAGAAATAAAGTAAAAATGAGGCTCATAGATGTTACTGTTGGTAGCCATCTCAACCTGAACTCAAGTCTGCTTATTCTAAAACACAGTTTAACCACTGTAAAAAGGGGGCAGGTAAGTTTGGAGAACTTCATATACCTGAGGGTAACTATGCTGTAGAGCATGACATTAAGGTATAGAGTAAGCTGGGATCCCAGACCACAGACTAGTGTATCACAGTATTATAGTCAAGACACCCAAAATTCAACTTGAAGAACATGGAAAAAAAATTTTCAAATGACAAATATATAGTAACCCGTATTTACACTGCCAAGAAACAATAATATCTTCATTTCGAGAGGATTCACTTAGGAAGATGATCGGTGGGACTCAAACTAGGTTAAGGCTGAAAACATACAGAACAACTCAAAAACAGATAAAAGATGATAAGGGTATGGGTGACATATATGTAGTCACTATAAAATAGGATAAAAATTTCATACATTATCAAATTTTAAAAATAATCTTTCAAATTTTGAAAGATCTTCAAAATGACTTTTGAGAGGAAGATTTCCAGGTTAAATGAATGGCCAGCTACAACTACCACTAAATACTTAGAATTATGGATTTCTAGAATTTTGTATACTAAGAAAATGTAGAAACTAGAGAGATTACTTAGAAATATAAAACAACATTTTTTCTTCATAAATGGGAAGTTACGCACTGTTCATACTAATCCCTCACGTCAGAGGTAATAGACTGACATGGAAACACTGTTTTGACAAATGTACCAATCAATAGAAGAAGAAGCTTTCTGACTCAATTATTTTTTTCCCCCATTTTCATACAAAGATCTGGGATTTCACAAATCTGACGAGAGGATGAGGAAAAGGGAACAAGACTATAGAAAGCAGAACTCCTGTCTATAGGGCAGACAAGGCCTGAATTACAGGCAGGCACTGAGAACGCTATTTTGCCAGAGGCCATCTTACTATGAGACACCAAAGATCATTTTTCATTACAGCACAGTAATGCTAACAGAGTTTTTCTCCAATATCTAAAAAATACCAGGTTAATATTATAAATAGTATTGTATCAATAAATCCAAAACTCATTGAATACTAACCTGTAACATGCACCTGGATACAACAACTTAACTTCTGGGAATTTTTGTCGCAGGTCATGTAAAACCTGAAAATCAATTTGGTGGCTTCCTTGGGCCATTCGTATGTCGCCTGCTCAGGTCTATCTCAATAGGCAATTCTAGGCCTGAGTGGAATTAGTACTCATCTCTTCTGGCCAAGCATTTTCCTTCTGCTTGTGGACGTTGTACATCGTGGTGCGCACTAGGCTCCGCACCACGATGTACAACGTCCAAATTCTAGGCCTGAGTGGAATTAGTACTCATCTCTTCTGGCCAAGCATTTTCCTTCTGCTTGTGGACGTTGTACATCGTGGTGCGCACTAGGCTCCGCACCACGATGTACAACGTCCAAATTCTAGGCCTGAGTGGAATTAGTACTCATCTCTTCTGGCCAAGCATTTTCTGTGAAAGAAAGAAAAATTATTGAGAACTGATTTTAGAATGAATATTGCTATGGATTTATAATCACAGCTCCTAACTATAAACTATAAAAGTGTTACTTAGGTTTAATGATTTTCATCTAGCTATACATTTGTTTCTAATAGACAATTTTGAAATGATCTAATCCCTCTGTACTTGTATGCTCTAACAGCAGAAGATGCATCTGGTTAGGAAACTGCTGGGATGCTGTCTTGTCTTTCCTTGATCTTTTAGGGAGAATCAGGAACACCTAACCTTTCTTAATGCATACACGGGAGAGCCTTAGGTACAAACCTTCCTTGTTTTACTTAAAACCTTTAAGAATGTGGCTCTAAAAGACCACATATATGCTGCTATCTAAATGCTGTTTCACATTCAGTTCTGAAATGCACAATCAACTCCTCGACACAAAATAACTAAGTCTTTTCTACATCAGCTCTCCATTCTCACTTACATGGGCAGTCTCCTGTTCACATAGGTCCTTCTCTTCTCCCATGTTCATTTACCACCAAGTCTTGTTGTGTTTAGTTGCAAAAGTATTTTGTATCTGACGATTCTTTCTCATCACTACTGCTTTTTTCTGGCCACCTTACTCCATCTTAGCTATTACTGTATGTAAGTCTCCGAATGGTCCCCCTCTACCTCTGTTCTTTGTGTCAGTTTCCCTGCCTCCCACATCCTCAGTCTTTCCCCATAAGCTATCTTTGTGAACAGTATAGCAGAGTAGCCACTCTCCCATCCCTGTGGCTTAAAACTGCATACCATGTGGCCTCTTGTTAACTACCACATTCCTGTTCCCTCTGTTGCTAATGGGTGTCCGGTATATCTTCGTTGAGGCTTTTGAACTGAATCCCCTCTAACATTCCCTCATATCCTTGAAAGCTCTGTCTACTTCCTTACACCCACTATCAAGTGCCTCCCACTAAAAAACAGGTTCCCTAACCATTTTTCCTATGTTAAAGACAAAACAAAACAAAAAACAAAAACACATCCACATACTACTTTTTCCTCAGTGACATTTATAAGTGACCTCTAGAGGATCAAGACCTCTAAGATTAACTACTGTATTCCCAAGACTAGACCAAATCTAGGTTCATAAAAGATGCAACATCATTAAATGAAAGTTTTACTGTAAAGTTTCTTTTCCATTACAGTTTCTAAAGCACATTTCAAATGTCTTAAACTCAGAAAAAATAATTTATACACAATATTAGGAATGGGAAAATGAACACCTAAATGAGAAACACCTTCATTAACTAAAGATGCAGAATGAAAGCGAATTCTAATCTCTCCCATTATTAAAGCATAAATGAGAAACACCTTCATTAACTAAAGATGCAGAATGAAAGCGAATTCCAATCTCTTCCATTATTAAAGCATACATAGCATGTTACCACTGGCTTGCTTTTCTACACACGGAGGACACAAATAGGAAACATTCAAATGCCCAACTATACTTTATGCCTACTTTCTGAGCGGTCAGAGCAGATCATGGAGAAAGAGAGACTTGAATTGGAAGGCTTATCTTGTGTACTCTCTGTTCACTAAGTTTGCTCTCTGAACTACATATACGAGAGACACTTAGAACAGCCAGGTTCAGGCCCTGGGGTTCATAGTCTGGGTTCAGCATAGTTAACTGTCCCTAAAACAGACTAAGTATCACTATCCACTGGGAAACATAAAAAAGAATCTAGACTTCCTACTGCCATCCTTGTCCTTAATTATATCCTAAATGATTAAAATCAAACAGGAAAAACCAATCTATACTTAAGAAAAAGACAACCAATGGAGAACAGGCCCAAAATGACTTAGTTACTAGATTTAGCAATATGGACTTCATGAATACAAGGGTGAATATACTTGGACTTCTCAGGAAAATAAGTGGAATATATATTTTTTGTATTCACATATATGAAATTTGTATATAATATCTATTTAAGAACTAAAATATGGCTGGGTGGTGGTGGCGCACGCCTTTAATCCCAGCACTCGGGAGGCAGAGGCAGGTGGATTTCTGAGTTCGAGGCCAGCCTGGTCTACAAAGTGCGTTCCAGGACAGCCACGATTATACAGAGAAACCCTGCCTGGGGTGGGGGTGGGGGTGGGGAGAACTAAAATATGTGAAACAGAACTCCACTGGACATGCTTATCTACAGTAGAAGAAAATAAAGCAGTCTGGAAGATGGACAGAGCTGTAAGTGGGGCGGGGCTTCCAGACCCTTTGGGTGCAGTAGGCGGACCCAAAGCTTTAACTGTCCTTCTAGTCAGAGACCGGAAACTCGGGCGCATGGAAGGAAGTGGGTACAAACAGGCAGACAAACCTTACCGAATTGTGATTGAACTTTTCTCAAGTTAGTAAATGTTGCAAATTTACAGATTTAAGGAAAACATACAAAAGGCCCAATACTGTCTAACTGCTACAAACCAGGGAAAGAACTCTTAAACACAACCTGAGAAATGACACCTATGGCCAGCAAAACAGTGTATTTATAGACAGAGTTCATCATGGTATAGCCCAAGGTAGTTTTGAACTTGGGGCAATCCTCCTGTCTCAGTTTTTTTTCTAAAACACACAGTGAAGAGCAGTTCTGCAAAAGTGGAGGAACCATGACCTCTGGTTAGCAGGAAATATGCATACAGAATTCTTAAGACATAGAGGGGTACTATGCTCAAGTTAAGGAGGAACAAGAACAGATTCAATAATTCCAATCTTAAGAAATTTGAGTCAGGCAGGCATGCTGGTGCACATCTTCAATCCCAGCACTCCAGTGACAGGTGGATCTCTGAGTTTGAGGCCAGCCTGATCTACATACAGAGTGAGCTCCAGGACAGCTAGGGCTATGCAGAGAAACACTGTCTCAGAAACCAAACCAAACCAAACCTAGCCACACCAAGCCAAACCAAAGAGAACTTGGTGTTACTTGTTTGTCATTTACTGTTTAAGTGTATTTCAGCAACATTGCTGTTGTGCAGGAAAAGAAGATTTTGGTAGAACATATTCAGGGATGTTGTTTGAGGATCTCCTTACTACTTTAACGTGTAGTACTAAGCACAGGCAGCAGAGAAGATGAGCAAGACACAGAATTCTCCAGACTTCCCTGGAGCACCACCACATACTGGTATCTATCTTATGTGGAGACGCCAGAGGGAAATGATGCCATACAGACACAGAAATTAAAATACAGCCCTTCGTTGGCTGGGAGCTTATGGAAAGGCTAGAATGGTAGACCAGGAGCCCAGGAGTCCAGCTGTTTGCTTCCCCATCACTGGGGTTTTAAGTTCACACCACCAAGCCTACATTTTATATCTATGTGTTCTAGTATTGAAATCAGACTGAGCCACCCACCTGAGCTCCCCAAAAGCCTAAAATCCTTAAATAAAAGGAACGGATAGGGTTCCTTCTATGAAATTCTTAAGAGATACACATAAACATGACAAGAATTTTCTTTCTATTAAAGCAATAAAAAAGAAGGTAACCATGGTAGATGAGAAGAACAAACTTTCATACAAAGTAGAGTTCCCAAAGAGTAAAGGAAACAATATTCAGCTTTAGTCATGTGAGTTTCTAATTTTTTTTGTTGTTGTTGTTAAAAAGGGTAAAGAAACAAAGAGGGAAAAAAACATGTTAATAGTTAAAAATGGAAGTAAGCGACACTCTCCTATCACAGAGCAAACAAAGTAACTAACGTATACAGAAACAAAGTAACTAACGTATACAGGGCACACAGTAGTTGCTAAGTGAAACCCCCGAGAATTCTTGAAATGTCCTCTTTGGCAAATCATTGAATTTCAATACTTTAGTTATCCTCCTATATAAAACAATGACAGAGTATTCAACTGTCATGAGAATCAAATGAGTATTTCATGTTAAGATGACAATGACAGCAAAAAAAAAAAAAATCAAATATCAATAAAACAGTAATAATATCATCTTATTTTTATAAAACAGACAAACACTCAGAAGTTTACAAGACTACACAGTGTAAGTTAATTATATTATTAAGCCTGTCTAGCTTAGGGGAAAAAAGTATGAATAGGTAGCAATAATGATTATTTTTCTTGACTATGGCGGGTTCTCACAAGATAGGGAGGAACCAAATTTTAGTAACCAGGGCTTCATGCTGCCCTGGCTGCAGGCTTCTGATGTTGATTTAATCTTTGAGGTGCTCCTTTTCAGTCTTCATAGAACAAATGATTAATGTACGTTAAAAAAACGGAGACAGCTAAATGCAGATCTTATCAATCTGTAAGCCTGTGGCCAAGCCCTCGAGACGTTGTATAAGCTGTGTATTCAAAGGGATCTTCACTGAGGGAGCTGGAAACTCAAAGTACAGCTATGTGAATGTTAGAGATGAAGCAAGATCATAAAGTAGGTCGACTCTGGAAATGAGGAGGAAGTGTGGGTAGAGTAAGAAAGGGGAAGCCGCAGGAAGCATACTTGGGAGGACATAGAAGGGGCGTGCAGTTGCTATGACAGAAGAAATCTCATTGGTAGAGTGGGTTTTATTTGAGGCCCAGAGATATACTTAAGTAGAATTTTAATATTATTACATAGAAACTGTACATATCATTTTGAGACAAGATCATGCTATTTATCCCAGGCTGTCTTTGAACTCATAGTCTACCTGCCCCAAACTCCCAAGTTCAGGGGTTACTGCTTCGCCCTTATACAATGTGAATTTAATTGTAAAAAATTTAATTATTTTAACAAAGAAAAATATGTACATGCTGAATATCAAACAATAATAGAAAGACGTACATAACTTTCACTTCTCAAACACATCAGGATCCTCCCTCAGTTTATGGGCAAGAAGGCAAGGAGTCCACTTAAGTATATTCTAGAATTGACTCTGGGGTGACTTTCTGTAGAGTGTGAAGTGCTGAGCTGGGAGAGTGGTGGGAAGCTACTGTACAGTAGAGCACTCAAGAGGCTAGGAAACTGCCATGGACATGTGCTGCCAGACTACTACCAACAATGCAATTCCACTGTTCAGGACCAATCCCCAACTGCTAACAAAAATCTTGACACATTTCAAAGTGGTGAGACTATCTTGTTCACTGCTGTACACTAAGTACTTAAAAATTATATGGTAGGGACACAGAGACGGCTGGTAGGTAAGAATTCATACTGCTAATCCAGCGCGCCCAGACCCAGTTCCAAGTACCCATGCTGAGATGGCTCATAGCCCCTCTTTAGGCATTGCACTAGCCACACTGTACTACAGTTTTCTTTGGTTTCAGAACTCTTTGTTCAGTAATTCATAAAGCTCATTTTCATAGGTAAATTTTAGGTCTTGTTTGAGGCAAAGTACAATATTTGTTACAGTATTTATACATTATTACTTTTGTTTCTTTTTTTTTTTTTTTCAAGATAGGGTCTCTCTGTATAGCTCTGGCTGTCCTAGGACTCACTCTGTAGACTAGGCTGGCCTTAATCTCAGAGATTTGCTTGCTTCTATCTTCAAGTCATCACCACCTGGTCATTTCTTGACTTTTTAACATGAATAAAACTGTACTATATTTGTAAAAGGTTCTTAGTTTTAAAAAATGTTTATGACTCAAATTTTTAAAAGCTGTATCTCTTTTTTATTTTCCCTATCAGCTCTGCACTGTTTTAGGGAGGAATACTTTTGGTAATTTTTAGGAACATATACATCAAATTTTAACAGAACTACAACACCCCTCTGACATCAGCTGTTAGAACAGGAACCTCTCCAGGGTTCAATGGAAAGGCAGGCAGTTTTTCTCTCTCCCTACCAGTATTTCTTAATACTAACTCTAACTCACGTTGCTTTTGTGGATTGGCTGACATTATCAATGAGTTATTTTGAAATAATGTCTTTCCTATAGGAAACTGATGTGCAGTCAGAATAAAGTTATAGTAAGTTATAGAATCTTCTGATCTCAATGAAGATTTCCAATTGAAACCTAAAAAGAGAATCAAATTATCTAAGCATACACGTTAACACTGTTGCTGTAATATATATCATATTATAGGATAGGTAAGTAATACTTGATATGTGATTTATTTTTAAAGAATTTACAAATGTCATTAATCAGCCTAAAAAAGTCAGTATTTTTCTTTTCCTCCTCTTATTCAGACAGGGTGTTACTATGTCACCCTAGCTGGCCTGTAATTCTTTGTGTAGACCACCAACTCATTCCATCTGCCTCTTCCTCTGCCTCTAGAGACCTAGGACTAAAGTGGAGTGCCACCATACACAGGCCATCAACACAATTTTTCTAATTACTTGAATTCTATTTCTTGAAGTAAGATGTTACAATTTTAACAAGATAATCTGAAAATATCTGTCAATATTATTTTTCTATGATAGAAATAAAAGAGTTATAGCCATTCAATAAAAAAATCTGAAATTTAAGTACTATTACCATTTAAAATAAAAATAAGAATTGCCAGACCTGGTAGTGAATGCTGTTAATCTTACCCTTGGGAGGCAGAGACAGATGAAGTAAGTTTGAGGGCAGCCTGGTTTATGTAATGCTCTAGGACAACCAGAGCTATCTAGAGAGATCTGTCTTAATGAAAAACAAAACAAACAAAATACAAAAATAAGATGATAAAAAATCTTCAGCACTGACTCTGTCATAGAATTTATAATATGGAATCACATTGCAAAATCAAATTAACTGCCAAGACAATAATATACCAAACCAGTTATCCAAATGCTAAATTATTTTACGTTAGCTATTATGGTTTAACCTAATACATTTAATAACTTGAAGTGAGCAAGCAAGTAAGTATTATATAAAACCAGACAACTTTACAGGCTGAGAACAATTAACTTTTCAAGGAAAGCCATATACATTATTAGTCAGCAGTGTGATTTATGCCTTCCCTTTTTTAAAAAAAAAAAAAAAAAAAAACCTTCCTATAATCCCATTACTTGGGAGGCAGAGGAAGGTAGAGAGATCTGAGACTGAGGCCAGCCTAATTTACAAAGCAAGTTTTCCAGAGACAGTCTGAGGGTTACACTGAGAAACTCTAGCTTGAAAAACCAAAACCAACCAAGCAAACAGAAACCCTCCTTCCCAATCCCTTCCCGTAGTACAGCACCTTAAGGCCATGAATGCTGACACTGATTGCGCCTCCCCTTTTACAAGTTCTTAAAGGAGTGTGCAGGCCAGCCACAGTTGGCCACTGATGCTTTGTGGGTTTGTGGTGGCTGCTGCCATTTTCTATGGATGAAGGAAAGTGCAATAAATCTGAGACAAACATATTATATAAGTGACTACCTTGTGTGTATTTTCCACTTCCTATCTTACTATTTTTCCAACACGTTAGCATTTTACTATGGAAACAAACTTACTTTCCACTGCCTTCTTTCACTTAATTTTTCAGATAATGTATCCTGAACATAAATATTTCTCCAAGAAAATAGGGACCAAGCATGTTAATAAATCCTTATTTATAGGTAAAAAGAGAAATGAAAACCAGAATATTAGAAAACCTCATGTTCTAGTCTTAGAGCATAACCATAAACATTTATAAGTAATGAATTAACCTGACATATGAAAATGATAATTAGGTTGAATATTAATTTATTCACATGTGGTGTTCCTGCATATTTGGTTACAAGGGCCTGTCTTTAACTACAGAGCCATCTCAATGCCCCTCCCCTTCACTCCAAACAACAATCACCTTCAAAGAGAAATAAACTATTGCACTGCTACATTAAGAAAAATTATGAGTCTTTTTCTTAGTGGAGTAAGACATCCAAATTACTAAATATAAGAAACTGATGGAAAATATCAAGATGCAGAGTCCATGTATATTAAACATTTTGTATGGCTTCTTTCAAGCAATCAAATAATATATATGTGTGTGTGTGTGTGTGTGTGTGTATATATATATATATATATATATATATATATATATATATATATATATATGCAAGTTAATTGAAATATAATTGAATTCAGGTAAATATACCATGCAAATACAGAATTTTGTTTTATCTATAAACAACAAACGCTATCATTTCAAATGGCTAGAAAATGTGTTAACTTCATGTGAACATAGAAAAAAACAGAACAGTTAAGGACACTGGGAGGGAATCTGCTTCACTCACTTACTCCCCAATATTTCTTGTCTTACACATGAACCCTGGAGAAAGACAGCTGTTTTATGCTTACTTTTTAATGGAGACCAGTGTACCATTTTGCACATTTGCAGGACTTGACTCTGTAGCACCTCCACATCATTTCTCTTAAACTGCTTCTGCAGTAATTTGCCACTACTAGCAAACAAACTAAACTAGAAGGACTCAGGCAAAAGGAAAGCTACAAGTTAATGCTAGCCATGTGTTACTAGGTGTTAGGGAGGTGATCATGCCACTCAGGTTAAAGCAAGGCAACTATAAGCTATGAACTGGGTGGGTGTTGTTACAGATCACAGCTTAAGCTTGAGTGCCCCAACTTTTGCATACCTGGAAATAGAAAAATTCAAACTGTAGCTGTCCTTGGTTGGCTCATTTGCAGTTTACAAATGTTTAACTAAGTAACTGCAGTGAGCTCATCTCTACTGGATACTTCTTTTCCAGAGCAGGTCCAGGATCTGGGTCTGGAGCCTTGAAAGTAGAAGAGAAACTACAGTAAACCTAGAGGAAGGCAGAATAAGAATTGTGGAGCAGACAACCTGAGGTCTGAAAGCAGCAGTCCTACAGCCTCAAAAAGAACATTCAAGTAGGAAAAAGCTTCTTTGACACAGCTGCCAGGGAAAGTGATTTGCTTCAGTAGGCAGCCTTCACTTGCCCCAAGCCTCACAATTCCCCATCCTGGGAAGTGGGAAGGAGCCTTTAGGAACTCTCCAATGGTTTCCAACACTAGCCTGTGCCTGAAATCAGTGCAAACTGTAACAGAAAAGCTACAAGACCTATTGTGACTGATAAACTTGGAATTATAAATTCTTCATTTTCAGGTTACTCTTCCCTCTCAATATTGTGTTTCCTATTATCTTTTAACGCTCTCCTATTTCCCAAAGCCTGAAGCTTCTTTGAAAATATTTTAGATATATTCGAGCAATGAAAGGAATTTCAAGTTCCAACTTTCTTTTGTTAAGACAGGGATTCTCTATGTGGTCCGGGCTGTCCTGGAACTCTGTAGACTAGGCTGGCCTTGAACTCAGAGATCTACCTGCCTCTGCCTCTGCCTCTCTGCCTCTCTGCCTCTCTGCCTCTGCCTCTGCCTCTGGAAGGCTGGGATTAAAGGCATTGGCTCAAGTTCCAATGCTTAAAGGGGGTGGCAGATAACAGGTCATAAGATGCGTTTCTTAACCAATTAAAAACTGCTTTTCTGTTATCAAGACAGAGTCATTTTAAAAAATATTTCCTAGTCCCATATTAAAACAAAAACAAGCTGGTAACTCTAGAGATTAGATAATCAGTAGGCTATTAAAAGTGGTAGTCAATGTACTAGTTAAGTTTTAGGGACCAGGAATGTTGTCCTTGCACTTGATTCTCAGTAGGCTGTCCCCTTAAGAGTTCCTCTAAGTGAATCCCATACTAAGTCAACTGAAATATCCGCTCTATCAAACATGAGGACTGTAATGGACAAAGATGAAATAGTGAACAAATGCAGGTAAAGGTTGAACAAATAAACCCCTGCAGTTCTCGTACAAATCCACCTAGCAAAAACACAGTAAAAAAATACTTTCCCACTCCTGGTGGGAAATACAAGCTTTCCATGTTTTGTGATGGTACGTACGTTATAGAGAAAAGAACCCTAGAAGACAGGGACCTTGATTCAAATCTCACTTCAATATGGCCTTGAATAAAAATTTTCCCAGCCCAAAGATCCTGTTCTACCAAATGGCAGACAACTGGCTATTCATTCTACCGGCTGCCTTAAGTTTCACTGTGTACAGGAAGCACCCAAAGCCTGCTGCATATTAAGTTTCCAACACATTGTTTTGCATCACTAAAAAGTGAAACACATTCCTTTCTGTTTGCTTTATTTCTGCTCTGAACATCGAGGTAAACTTAAGCTTTCATTTTCATAAATACTAAAGCAACAGCCATGTTTAATAAGCTTTAGGTGTAAAAAAAAGTGCATCACATTCTTAGAGATGTAAGTGATTTATCAACACTGGCTTCAGAATAACTACAAGAAAGAATATATGAGACAGCTTAATTCTCACAGCTGAAGATAAACACTGATGTAACAATTTACATTAAGGATATAAAGATAGTTGGTAGAAAACAAGATCCCCCCTCCCTTCCAGTAAATTAGAAAATAGGTGTGCCAACAGATTTGTTAGAACTTAGCTCTAGGATACAGAACTTAAAACAACAAACCCAGGAAAGTAATTAATCCATGATATAACTTGATTTTTATACAGTTAAAAGAATAGCCTTCTACCACATATGGGTAATAATTTCCCTCTTACTGATAGAACAGTGGGTTCCACACAAAATTATTATTTACCAAATATGGCTCTAAGATCAGATTACAACTCCTCTGCCATTTACCAAGCATAAAGCAAGTGTCACAAGTCACAGGAATTTAAGAAAAACATTTCTTTACAGTTACTTAAAATGTATTCATACCACAACTTTCTTTCAAAACAGTTTTAAAAACTTGACATAGAAGTATGTCACTCAAGATAGGATTTTATCTGTATATTCCTCACAAAGGGGGAAAAAAAAAAGTCATGAGAGATTCCCTGTCACTAACTCTTTTGGAGAACTTTCACTACTTTAAAGACTACCAAGGAGGGAAAACACTGTAGATAAATCAATATAATTTTATAATTATCTATCATATTGAAATCTCATTACTCACAGTAACATTTCAGCTTGTTTTCCTGGCTTTTTTCCATGTATAAAATATTAGATAATAGTAAACTTGCCTCCTCCCTTTCAGACATATGTGGCCTTACTTATTTACTTTTGGTCTAACTGTATGATGGAGCATCTCCAGGACAATGTTATCTAACAGTGATGGTGGGGCTAGATGTTGGGGAGGATGGCAGGCAGGTCTCATTACACAGCCAAGTCTCCTTTTGCCTCAGCCTCCTATGCAATTATAGGCAACATCCCAATAGGCTTTGATTTATGACTTCTTAATAGGAAGTTGGCATTTTTCTAAATACTAAAATGGGAATTCTAGCATCTTACCATTTTCTAGTACTAAAATGGTGGTTTCTGGTCTGAGATGTGAACACTTAGGAATATCGCTATAGTCTTCTTTTACTAAGAACTCTTAGTAATTAAATAACTTGAAATTCCCCTCTTCCACTTTTTTGATATCCTTTAGGTTTCCCACACCAGTGTTCACCTAACATTAATTAATCTACAATATTATTATAGTGATATAATGCTGGAGTCCACTTGATAATTTGTTTGTTTGTTTGTTTTTCAAGACAGGATTTCTCTGTATAGCCCTGGCTGTCCTGGAATTTATTTTGTAGACCAGGCTGGCCTCAAACTCAGAAATCTGCCTGCCTCTGCCTCTGGAGTGCTGGGATTAACCACTTGATAAATTAATTAAGCATTTTCACCAACTTTCCTGAGACTGGTCTGTAGTCTTTTATTCTATTTTACTATCATGGTATGTTTGGCTTTGTAGAAAGAACCTCAAAGTTTGCCTTTTCCTCTCTATGTTGTGAAATAGTTACCTGATGCGTGAAGTTCAAAAAAAAAAAAATTCAATGTTTAAAATCTCCAAGGTCTGGTTCCTCTGGGTAGGGAATGTTTAAGCTTAGACCTTTCATTTTGTGAGCCCAGACCCTTTCATACTTCCTTTTCTCCCTCCTTCTCTCCCTTCTCAGGGTTTCCCTTTAACTAAGAACATGTGCAAGTCTTAGTCATGTTAAACACACTGCCACGTGCATACACCAAAGTTGCCAGTTAAGTCTGAAAGTGATTCAGCAAGTACTAATCCATAAACAACTTATTCAAACTGCCCTCTACATTTCAGTCGATCTAGTAGGAAGCCAATGAGCACAGAAGAAACCACAGCAGCAGCGTAAGACATGAAACCACACAAATAAAGTCCAGTGCAGTTTGCCTTCTCCCGTTTGGGTCTCTACATCAGAGGGCAAGACAGCTACAGATTCCCTCTGTAGCTTTGGGTTCTGAATGCATAAGATACCCACGATTATGTTATTTTGAAAAGGTAATTTGTCAGGTTCAATGTGACACATCCAAATATGGATTGAAATTGAGAACAGTGATTACACCAGAGATGAGAAGATAAGGAGAGCGGTAAATAAGTGAAAACAAGGTTGTAAAAGCACAAGATAAACAATTACAGGGAAACGTGGTAGTGAAACAGCACAGTTACCTTAAAGAGGAACTGCTGACACTGCTGTGCTCTGCTGTGTAAACCCTTTCACTTCCGTGTGCACCTCTCCTTCAAATCCTAACCTTAGGTATCTTTAGGGCCATGTGATTTAGATTAAAATTTATTAAATGTACCTTTAAAAGAAAAAAGACAGAGTCTCATATACTCTAAGCTGGCTCACACTCTCTGGGTGGTTGGCCCTCTTGCTTCCACTCCCCGGTGGCATAACTACAGGTATGCATCACCATGCATGGCTTATGTTTTGCTGAGCTTGGGGCCTTAGGCATGCTTGGTAAGCGTACTACCACCTGTGCCATTATTTACCTACTGCTAAATTTACTTACTTTAAATATTTAAGTTTCAAAAAAAAATATCTTTGAGTATAGTCATCATCCATGGCCCTGTTCTTAGGACCTTTTTACACAATTGCATTTTGAACACTGAGCACATTCCAGTCTTCTATCCTCTCCCTTTTCCTCTCCATTAGTCCTCTTTGCTCCCACTATAGCTTTACATCAGTGTTATATACAAATACATGGTTTTACATATTTTTATCACATCTAGCAACTGAAAGTGAGAATGTATATGGTATTTGTCTTTCTGAGAATGGCTTGATTCACTTACATCTACTTTGTTCTTTTGGGTGGAAAGCATTCCTATTTGTGTCCATCCACCACATTTTCTTTATCCATCCCTCTGCTGTACCTGATTCGACTTGGAGGCCTGGTCTGTGGTCTGGGTGTGTGACATGCCTTGGAGAGGTATTCATATTGATTCTCGCGGTTGCTGGACTACCTTACCCTCCCATCAGCAGTATACACATGGCTTTCCTTTTGCTCATAGCCTTGCCAGCATTTATTATTATTATTTGTTTTCTTAAAACTGATCTACTCTTACTCCCCATCAGTCCCTATATCCATTCCAGCTTTCTGAACATATTCAAACCCCCTTTCTTCCCTCAGTGAGCAATGTTCTTGCTTAGAATGCAATTTCTCCACTTTTGACACATGCTAAAACTCCTTCAAAATCAACTTTAGTTTGACCTTCTTCTTGAATTCTTCTCCCCTGCTTCAGTCCTCACAGCCTCGATACTCAAAATTACTAATGCTCCTGTGGACTAATAACGAGTCATCACCATTCTTGTACTGTTCTATGTTTTTGGTGACATGGACTATGTGCTTAAATAGAGGACATTGCCTATATGCAATATTGACACATAAGGTGTACAAAATAAGTAAAATGTTCTTAATAAATCAAACATTGAACTTTTGTTTTGCAATTTCAAATACCAGAAAATATATCGGGAAAACCAAAATTCCACTAGTTGATGTGTGACTTAGGGAGTGGCCCTATTTAGAGGTGGCCTTGTTGGAGTAGGTGTAGCCTGTGGGTATGGGCTTTAAGACCCTGATCCCAGCAGCCTGGAAGCCAGTCTTCTAGCAGTCTTCAGATGAAGATGTAGAACTCTCAGCTCCTCCTACACCATGCTTGCCTGGATGCTGCCATGCTCCTGTCTTGATAATGGACTGAACCTCTGAACCTGTAAGTCAGCCACAATTAAATGTTGTCCTTGTAAACATTGCCTTGGTCATAGTGTCTCTTCACAGCAGTAAACCCCTAACACAGCAACTAAAATGGATTTTCTAAAACCCCAATGAGAACCTAGATACTCATTAAGAATCCATGAATTTATTTACTGAGCAGTA
This sequence comes from Mus pahari, assembly GCF_900095145.1. Taxonomy (NCBI): domain Eukaryota; kingdom Metazoa; phylum Chordata; class Mammalia; order Rodentia; family Muridae; genus Mus; species Mus pahari. Next base: position 32,329,540 of record NC_034610.1, read on the forward strand.
AGGAATTTCATGAATTTATTAATTAAGTTAGTAAATTAGGGAAGGAATACCTTAAAAGTAGGAACAAAATACTTCATTTTAAAGTATCTACAACACACACCTAGACTCTATGAACTAAGTTTCTTACATAGCTTAGTGGCAGGCCTTGGATTAGAACCAGGATTTTGACTCATTCTGAAGCTATAAAACAAACACTTTTGTCTTCTACAAAAAGGTTTAGTATGCAAGGTGGGTACATATGCATAAGGTTCCCTATTTCAGAATGTAGTGAAACATATGAAATATAAAGAAATAGACCTGGAACTAAAACATACAGTTATTAATATAGATATATATAACATACATGATGTAGTTTCAAATCTACATATACAATTCATAAATACAAACTTGAGGGTTGTTTTAATTACTCTACACAAATAATTTTTCCTAGTGATATGAGATGAATGATGCCCTATTTACTGATTACTAGTGATATGAGATGAATGATGCCCTATTTACTATTTACTGATTACAATCCAAATAGTAATTTGGATTGTAAACACAGCAAGTGGTTGCAGTTTTCTGTAACTAGCTCTAACAACTTATTCTATTTCACATATAAAAAACCAATCTATCCTTGGCCTGGGGTGGGGTGAGAAGACAGTCACAGCACTGGCATATCTCTAAGTATTCTTCACACAGGTCAGAGAAGACCTCAAGAAGAGAACAGGAATGAGGGTAGGAAATAAGGGACTGTTCTCCACACATAATAAGCTCTGCTGGTGGCTATGACTAAAAAGAACATACCTTTTCCTAAAGGGAAGCTCTTAGATTAACAGCAATGGAATTCAGACAGTGAGGGAGAGAAAGGGTGGGTCTGGAACAAGTAAACCAGCATCCCGACAACACACACTACCAGCTTTAACAAACAACTGAAACTCAACTCACTGACTCCTACCCAATAACGCATTGTAAGCAGTGTGGCCCTGAAGCCAAGAACTTCCTATCTTAACACAATCAAGTATCACTGATCACTACCACCAAGCTTCCTTGCATTCATCCCTCTATTACTACAGTAATTTACTTGTTCTGCTATCTGTTACTTTTACAGCCAATTAACAACAACCTTTTATCTGATACTTTGTCCTACTCAACAGCTTTTCTTCTTCTTTTTTAAACACTTATTTTATGTGTATGAGTACACTGTCTTCAGACACACCAGAAGAGGGCATTGGATCCCATTACAGATGGTTGTGAGCCACCCTGTGGTTGCTGCGAATTGAACTCAGGACCTCTGGAAGAGCAGTTGGTGCTCTTAACTACTGAGCCACCTCTCCAGCCCTCAATAGCTTTTCTAAGCTGTGTTTTACACTAGCAACAGGCCTATTAACGGCCCCAAATATAAACTGGGTCATATCATATTGTTCCTATGAGAAGCAAGGGATTTTATAGTTGACTTGTATTGACTTTGGGTACACGTCCTTGATGCTGATGTAGGGAACACAAAGGAGGAAAAGTAAGAAGGGAATTTATAAAACAGAGCCAAGAAAGTTAGTGTGAAGGTTTGTATATGCTTGGCCCAGGGTGTGGCACCATTAGGAGGTGTGGCCTTGTTGGAGTAGGCATGTCACTGTCCTCATCCTAATTGCCTGGGGAGCCAGTTTTCTCCTAGGGCATTCAGATGAAGATGTAGAACTCTCAGCTCCTCCTGTACCATGCCTGCCTGGATGCTGCCATGCTCCTGCCTTGATAATGAACTGAACCTCTGAACCTGTAAGCCAGCCTCAATTAAATGTCATCCTTGTAAGATTTGCCTTAGCTGGAGGCGTGGTGGCACACGCCTTTAATCTCAGCAGTCTGGAGGCAGAGGCAGGCAGATTTCTGAGTTCAAGGCCACCCTGATCTACCGAGTGAGTTCCAGGACAGCCAGGGCTACACAGAGAAACCCTGTCTCAAAAAACAAAAAAACAAAAAAAGAGTTGCCTTGGTCACAGTGTCTCTTCACAACAATGGAAACCCTATGACAATTAGCTACATGAAATCACAAATGAACTGGCATCAAGTTCACTGTTCCTGTTCATCCCTGTATTTCAACACTTGTAAAACTCAAGGCCAGCTTAGGCTATAAAATCAAATGCTATTTAGAAAAAAGAAGAAAAAAAAGTACCAAGAAGGCCAAATGAAAAGAGAAAATTTGGGCTGGTGAGATGGCTCAGCAGGTAAGAGCACCCGACTGCTCTTCCAAAGGTCCTGAGTTCAAATCCCAGCAACCACATGGTGGCTCACAACCATCCGTAAGGAGATCTGACTCCCTCTCCTGGAGTGTCTGAAGACAGCTACAGTGTACTTACATATAATAAATAAATAAATCTTTAAAAAAAAAAAAAGAGAGAGAATTTAAAGCCTTAATAACAGTAAGTGTCAGGTAGCTGGGTTAAATGACTTATAACGTGTTTGCCCGTTTAATGCTGCAAATAATCATGTAAAACAGGTACTTGGTTCAGATGCGCACATACATCATTAAAATATATACGAGTTACTATATAGCTACTTCCTCTTATTTCCGGTGCTTAAACCAGGTCACTAAGTATTCTTATATTGGTGTCAACAATATCAGAGTGTATCATATACATCCTATTAGTTTGTCATAGACTGACTGTCCTTATCTGTACACGAGTGCATAAGGATATATACATATACACATACTACGCATTTGGAAATAATACTTTAGTGCTAGTAGGTAGCTCATTTGGAGGGACCCGAGTTTGATCCCTAGTACAGATAATTTTAAAAAAGCCAGGTGTATGACCTGTATAATCCTAGGCTTTAGGAGGCAGAGAAGGTGTATCCCTTGGGCTTTATGTCTAACCAGCTTAGTTGAACTGGTAAATTTCAGGCCTAAGAGAGATCTTGCCTCAAAAACCATAGTGAATAGGCTCCTTACAGGAGGTGTTCCTTTGGCCTGCATTATATGCATTTGCATGCATGCACAAATAGTATTTTAAAATTACCTACTTTCCTGCTATTTAAATGTACAATAGGTTCATAGTGTTTTTGTCTTATAAAACTCAAAATGAAAAAGAATATGAAAATGTTTTATAAGTACAATAACTGACAAAGAAATGCAGCTTATACCTACTTCTGTCATCACCTGCAAACAGAGAAGGCTAGATAGAAAGGAGATCACAGACATTTTCTAAGACATTTCTACGCTACTATGTATTCTATGAACCCAGGCTACCATAAGCAATGTGCAATCTACTCAACACCATTCTGGACCACAAAGAAGATGAATCTGTAGACCCACCAGCACCAGAGAAGAACAGCACAAAGCAAAATACACACTTTACTGGCTTTGGCTGGTGAAGGTGTTATGGCACATTCTCCAGCAGTGAGGTACAGATTTAAATGTATCAGGTTCTCCTACTCAGAAAGATACCCAAGTGCAACCTGGATTCTTAAATGCATTTGTTTTTAAAGTCAAGTAAACCTTGGTAGGCTGTGTGCATCATTCATTCACAAATATTTACTAATAGTCTATGTACTAATAAAGCATTGTATTACAGTGTTAAAGGACGACTGGGACAGGCAGCCTGTTACTGCTATGCTTGTTGTATCCTTGCAGTATACCCAATGACTTTCCATTTTCCAAAAAAAAAAAAAAAAAAAAAAAAAAAAAAAAGTTTAAAACAACCTAGTACAAAATACTGAAAAATTAAGACAATTATAACAAATTGGTAAATCCTACAAATAAAGCAATGTTAGCCATCTATAAATCACCAATAAGAAAGTATCATTAAAGTCAATGATCAGTTACAGGAGAAAAAAAGAGATGTTTTAAAAATATTTTCCAGAATTTAATGAAGTGTAAAGCAAATCTGAGTGGGACCCAAGGCTCATGCTTTCCTTTCCCAGCTGAGTCTGAGCTGTGTCTCTCCTCCTCGGTTACTGCACATTCATGTCTCTCTGGATGGTTTTATGGACAAGAAATGCTGTCAGAGGACACCATCTGAGGACTTAATCAAATCAAGCTTGTAACAATACCCACCAGACCCCTTCCATTTATAAAGGCTTGGACAAAGCTCTGAATTATCAGGAAACTAAGTAGAACTAATCCACACTTGCACAAAATTTTTTATGTTGCTACCACACTAAGTGTACTAAACCGAAAGGAATTACAACTCATAACAAATGTATATTTCCTCAACTGGCAAACTTATCTCTAGCCTCAATCTCACGCTTAAATTCCACTTTAAACATTGAATGAATTGCCTACTTGATGCTATGAGTTCTCAGTTTAGAAGGCATTTGGAGCTGATGTTCAGAAGCAAGTTCCTGACTGCCTAGCCCAGTCTCAACTTGCCATTTCCCTCCTTTTCCCAACGCAGTCAACAGCAGCTCCACACTTCCAGCTGCTTTGGAAACCCCTTGGGAGTCCCTCCTGAATCCCCTTTTCATGCCTCACATACGATTCATCAGCAGCTCCTGCCCACACAGGGCCTGGAACACATCCACACTCTGACCTTTTCTCACCCTTTACTGTTATTACCCTGGTTCCAGCCACTCTGCCTCTCATCTGGATGACTGTAATCATTTTCAATGATTTTTCAGTCATTTTCTTTGCTTACACCTCTGTTCTATTTTCGCAATCTATCCCACACACTGCAGAGTGATGTTTTTTAAAAGGGAGTTACCTGTTTAAAGAAGACTATAGACCAGTTAATGATGTATAATGATGGACACTGTCCAAGACCCAATTGTGATAAAAAATTTTAATCAACTAGAACTAGAAAGGGAACTGATAAACAGCACCTACAGAAACCATTCAGCCAACAGATCCCTTGAGATCAAAAACTGAATACATCCTGAGATCTGAAAATAGCTAGCAAGAGCTGTAAGAAAAGAAAAGAAAGGGCACACAAACTGAAAAGGAATGAAAATGGACTGGGCTCACAAGTATACTGAAGACTCACAGAACCTAGCTAAACAGTTTTCAAAAGTCTCAGAATACAATGTGTGTCCTCAGAAATCAACTATATTGGTATGGTAACAATGAACAATTAAAAGGCAAAATTTAAAACATAATAGCCGTTTACAACTGCTTGTAAGGCCTAGGTATAAATCTACAAAAATGTGTATAATCTGTATGCTGTAAAGTACAAAAAGTAGAGGAAGGAAATAAAAAACTAAGTAAGCAGAGAAAGATACTATGTTCATGGACTGAGTTAATAAGAATGTAAATTTTCTTCAAAACTGACCTACAAGTGTAGTATAATTCCCACCAAAATCCCAGTGAAACATTTTTAATATGAAAAGGAAACAGAATAGCCAAAACAATTAAAAACAATAAAGTTAAAGAAACTTGACAATTTATCATGTAGTTACAGCAATCAAAATAGTATAATATTAGTGGGAAGGACAGAGCCAAAGAAAAAAGAAAAGAATAGAAAATCCAGAAATGAACCCTTGCAATTATAGCCATGTGACTTTTTTCAAAGTTGTAAAAGCAATTCAATTTATTCTTAAGCCAAAAATATTCAACCCAAACATCAGACCTTAATATAAAAATTAAATCAGATGACACATCTCTGTATCATATTCAAAACTTTTAGAAAGAAAACTTTTATAATAGGAAAAAAATCTTTGAGAACAGATGAGTTCTGAGAGTTAACAAAAAAGGTAAAATCCATAGAAGATAAAATGAATAGAAATAATAGCTAGACTTCATCAAAATAAAATAAAAAAAACCCTTCTATGTAAAAGACGCTGGTAAGAGGACAGAGAAGTCACACACTAGGAGAAACTCTGCAAACCGCTAAACAAGGAACTTGATCTAGATGGCATAAAGAAATCTCTAGACTCAGTAAAAGAGTGTAAAATGTGTATAGAATCTAGGCACCACACCACTGAGGACACACCAACAGCAAAGAAGCACACGAAAACATATTTACATGTATTAGGGAAATACAGATTAAGCTACCCTGAGATATTACCTATTAGGCTGGCTGAGATGGAAAAACTGACAATACTAAGTGCTGGTGAAAACACAAAGAAGCCAGATTCTTGTACATTTCTAAGTGCAATGTAATTGGCACAATAACCTGGAAAGCCAGCCAGCCAGCCAGCTAGCCAGCTAACAACCAACCATCTTTACTTTTAGAAACTAAAGAAAATGAAACATGATTTGGAAAGGAGCTTATACCAAACAGTAGTCAAAGAATCCTGTATGCCTTTTCTAATTCCCTGTTCCAACAAAACTGTTATATGTACCAATAATTCATCCCTTGTTAGTGCCGAAACTATTCAGTTGTTGGATGTACTATGGTTTAATCATATGCTAATCTGAAGGATTTTGGATTCTCTAATCTGGGGCTATAAAAATTCGGCTGGGAGTTGTATTGTATTTCATACACAAACTCCATGCTAAAAGCCTTAATGATTGCTTCCCCCTCACATTCTTTGTATCCAGTCCACTTGCCCATACACACCTATCTGAGTGCCCTCATCCCGTTCACATATACTGATATGCCACATCTCTGAGGCCTAGTAGGAACACTGATTTTCTATGCCATGTTGTGACTAACACCCACCACTTGGCACCCTTCACTCTCCTGATGGCCACATCTCAATGTTAGTGAGAATTAACAGTGACCTGCTCACTCAAGTAACTATTCAAAATCTGGCTACTTTCAAGAAGCAAAAAGTTTCCAATCATTAGTCTTTTCTGTTGAAACAGGCAAGGTGTCTTTTGTAAAAAACAGAACTTCTGTTCAGCAACACAGAGAGCGGCGAGGAAACCTCGGAATCCTCCACTTCCCTGAGAGCCAGACTGACCCACGTGCATACCCAACACTCTACTCCCAGCTTTCTTCTCATAATGTCAAACTGGAGACCCCAAAGTCCTGCAAACAAATCAATGTTTTAAAAAATTACAGTACATCCCAACAATATTATGCTTTTTGGTACTAACAAGGAATGAATACTGATTCATACAACCATCTGCATGGCTCAAGGGTACTAGAGTCAAAATAAAAATCTGATTTCACAGGTAACATAATGCATAATTCATTTATGCAACTCTTAGTGATTAAACTAGTGTTATTAGGGAACAAACTGGTGTTTGTCAGGGGTTAAGGTTGAAGGAAACGGCTAGACTATAAAGGAACAAGACAAGAGTTTAATGATGATTAAAAAGTTTTACTCTGACATCACTCTAACTATGATGACTATCTAAATCTATACACATTATAAAAAGATACACACACACACACACACACACACACACACACACACACCAATTAGTAAACCCATGTTCTGCTGGGCATGGTGGCACACGCCTTTACCTTGGGAGGCAGAGGCAGGCAGATTTCTGAGTTTCAGACCAGCCTGGTCTACAGAGTGAGTTCCAGGACAGCCAGAGATACAGAGAAACCCTGTCTTGAAAAACCAAAAAAACAAAACAACAACAATAAAAAAAACCATGTTCTAAGATGTAAAGAAAGCAAATTAAGTTTTATCTGAAGAATCTTGTTGGCTTCCTACCTCATCTTGGGTAAAATCTAAAATCTAACTATAGTTAAAAGCCCTACAGGGAATGTACACACTTCGGTATCATTTCCTATTTTCCCATTGTCTCACTCAGGTTCCTAAGGCGTTCCAGCTCCTGGAAGATAGCAAACAGGCTTCCATGCACAGGTACCTGCATTTGCTACATACATCCTGTGTTTGGAAACCCTTACCTTTATCATTTCATATTCAAATACCTGCTCGAATACTACTTATACAAAAATCTGCTTTCTTCCATGTAAATACAAAAATCACCTCTTTTTTTCCCCTACAAAGGAGTCTTAAAACCATTACACAAAACTCAAACAACTTCCAAACTTCATTGTTTCCTTTGTCTGTTCTGTATTGGTGAATGTTGTCAGGATCACCAGGAACTCAATCCAGGAATATGTGATCCTTATCTCTACTTTACACTCAGTTTTCCCTCCTCAAGTCCACTACCAACCCTACTCTTTATTTTCACAGCCTGAATTCTGATCCCCATCAACTCTAAAACAGCACAAAGTCCATCTTTCCCCCCAGTACAGCACTTTCCTAAAGCATTTTCTCCACTGTAGCCAGTCTTTTCAGAATGTTAATAAGCACTTGTGTTCCATCAGTAACAAGACAAAGTCAAAGTCTTTACAGAGTATACAAATATCTTCATACTCTGTCCTCTTCCTAATTTTCCACCTTACAAACCATTAGAGCTTAATGTATCATAGGGCTGGGCAGTGGTGGTGCACACCTTTAATCCCAGCACTTGGGAGGCAGAGGCAGGTGGATTTCTGAGTTCGAGGTCAGCCTGATCTACAGACTGAGTTCCAGGACAGCCAGGGCTACACAGAGAAACCCTGTCTCAAAAAAACCAAAAATTATTAATGTATCACAGAACTATACACAATTTATAGACCTTCCTACCCCCATGTTTAAGGCATACCTTTTCCTATGTGAGATGAAACCTCTACCCTCAACCTGTGTATCTCTCTTCCTTGTCTTTCTAACTCTGAGATTAAGTGCAATCTCTCTCATGTTGGGCTGTTTAATTGCCTACCGAATCAGGCGCTCCCTCCCATAGATCCCTAAAGGGCTTTGTCTAACCCGGTTATAGCATCTGTCCTAATATATCATATTCTTGTGCACACATCTCTAGGACAAGAATGATATTTTAGTAATCTGCCCATCCCCCTCTCCTAGTAAGTACCCGATGCAAAGCAGAGATTCTAAACGACGCAGCCATTACATCAGGAGTTGCAAGACATCTGTGGGTTATTTACATATATATTTTAAAGTATAGGCATTAGACACCATGGAAGAACTCCAAGTTTTCTTTGCACAGGTGTGAAACTGAAGCAAAGAGGCCCGGAGGTGTCTTCTGGTTCTTTTAATCCCGTGACACTACAAACACATCAAAATACTTACTGCTTAGTACCTAGTTTTAGTTATAAGATCACTAACTCAATTTTCCCATGGACCAGATATCTTTCTCAAAAAGTACTTCTCGTTCTACTTCCAAACTGCAACAATGGTACATGACAGTCATCCTCCAAATCTATGTCACTGTTCATGAGTGGAAAATCTCATGAAAAGAATGAGGATGTCTCACTCAGACCAACCAATCACTTCAGCTTAAAAATCTTTCAGTATGCAAGTATACTTTTTTATGGAAGGAAGCAGAATCACCATATGTGGAAGTGGGAATTTTCTTTTGAAATCCCCATTTCCATTTATATTTCTTTTTCCATTTTCTGGGAAATCATCAAGAAGATAGCAGACTAGCACTTACTTCGAGTATAGCTATGCTACATGCCAGTCACAGAGTGAATGCCAGCAGTTACCCTTGCTGTATACACAGAATATGTTTGTGCTAAGTGGTTCTATACTGAACATGTACTCTGTTCTGAATTCTTTTATTCCCCCTTGAGACAGAGTCTTATGTATTCCAAGCTGGACTCAAACTCACTAGAAAGCGAAGGATGACCTTGAACTTCTGTATCCTCTTGCCTCCACCCCAGGACTGGGATTAGATATTCTTTAAAATTTTTTTTTAATCAAAACTGTTTGTGACTGTATTGCCTACTCTATATCTACTTATGATAAACACCAATAGAAACCTATAATCCATAAATGTTAGTATAAAAATAAGAACAAAGACACAAGGCAATAAGAATAAAGCAGTGCTGGAAAGATGATTCCCTTTAAAGACTAGACTTATAACCAAAAAGAAGAATATGGGAGCAAATATATATTTATCCGAGAGGCTTTATGTACAGCTGAGGTTTAAAAGGCACAGGATTCATTTTACACTTTTGGTGCTACTTCTCATTGACGCCAACTAGGATCCAGGTAGACGCTGTGCTAGGTAACATAACAAACACAGAAAATACAGTCACAATGATTGTGTAAACTAGGCAACACAATATTCATTTTGTAAGAGACATCTTACATATACACCCTCACACACATAATACAAAGTAATAGTCTTTTAAAAAGTTTGAATAACAACAACACAACTCCAGTGATAACAGTTAAACAACAGCATTTACTGTATCTGAGTAATGATTTTAAAGCCAGATCTTTTTAAATTAAATCTCCAACACACTGAAATTAATGTACTGGATTGCTACAACAGAGACGGACAATCTGACAAGTTAACAAGCAGACCAACCCAAAAGCAGCACTGTCCCCAGCGTCTGAGAGGAACTAAGTCAGGCGACTTAGTTGTCTACACCTGTAACCTCAGAGCATTAGCATTCCGTCTTCAATGGTTTCTCTGCCTAAAAATCTCCCTGATTAGTTCTGCAAGATCAAACTGTTCAGATGAAATTGTTATTTCTATTCCAAAGTATTTTCCTCTCACTGGTAAATCATCCTGCTGACCAGCAGTATCTTTGGATCACATAACTTCACAGACAGGAAGTTAACATGGTATCTCAATCCTGCTAACACTATAAAGTTAACAAAAATATAAAAGGTCAAAAAAATGCAAATATATGTGTGTAAAATGCTAACACTCAAAATTATAGTCTTATTTAATATCTCAATTAAACTAGGAAGTAAGAATTTACTAATCAAAAGTACTCTATAATGGACCAAAATGCCCTTGAATATTTCTCTTAATAATCAGCATACAGTTCTCCTAAACTCCTTTTCCTTTACATTCTTGCCTTCCCTTTTTCTCTCCTCCATGGACCTTCCCAACTCTACATTAGTTATTAGCTTCTGGGACTTCAACTAGAAGGCCTTAATTTAGCCACTTGTTGTTTGTTGTTCCTTGAGAGAAACAAGAATGCCATGTTCTTTAATAAAGCAAATAACAGAGTACATATTCATATTCTGCTCTCCTCTGTTGGACCTGCCTGTGAATCAGACTTTTTTCCTGAAGCCCCGGGAGCTCATTCCACAGTTGATTAGCAGACAAGCAACACAGAATCACAGACACTCAACTGCCACTTCATTTATTTCCCAAATAAGACCACAGTGTGCCAAATCTCAACAGACAACAAGCGCATGCACTGTGAAGGCTGTTTTGGTTGTTTTCATACTATTGGGTATGTTGATGGGTGCATGCACCTGCCATGGTATGTGTGGAGGTCTGAGACAACATGGAGGGCTAGGGTCTCCTGCTGTGGTGTCCATGGACTCAGACTCGGGTTGTCAGGCTTGGCTACGGGCAATTTCACCTGCTGAGCCATCTCTCGGCCCGGTGATCGAAATTAATCTATCTATCTATCTTTCTTTCTTTCTTTCTTTTCTTTCTTTTCTTTCTGTTTCTTTGTTTCTTTCTTTCCTCCCTTCCCTCCCTCTCCCTCTCCCTCTTTGTTAATTCAAGAATACTTTGTGTAAATGGCTCAAGGATTTTTGGCCTGTTCAGTTTTTAAATTTTAGGGAATCTAGAATCATTATTCGCTAGGTAAAGGACAGCCTGCATCAGGAGAAAGCTGACCAGTGTTAACATTAAACATATAGAGAATGGTCACTGCTAAAGCGAGTGCTGGATGTTTTCCCCTTCCTGTGCAAACACCATTATTCTCATGTCAGGAACTGAAACAAATGACTGGACTATTTAGTTCATAAAGTGAGTGCATAAAGGGATTAAATAAATGACCTTTAAGTTAGTTAAGGTATATAATTATACATGAATTATTTTTCTGTTTTGCCTTTAAAGGCTGTTATATCCCACAGGGTGTGAGCACATGTCTGTGACCCCAGGTACTTTGAAGGCTGGGGCAGAAGTACAAGTTAAGAAGTCAGACTGGACAACTTGGCTAGACCTTGTCCCAAAACAAAAAAACAAAGAAATGATTGGTGTGCTACCTTAATGGTAGACCACTGCTTAGCATGCACTGAGTTTGGTTCTCCAGACAGACTGAGTTATTATTACCCATTTCATGTTCATGTCAACAGCATCAGAGTTAATAACCAACAGCCTCGCTGCAAATATAATTAATCCATTTCTTTAGATTTCTAGGATTCTTTCTCAAAAATTTTGCTAGACTTGAAAAACATGAGTTATAAGATTTTTCCTAACAATTTAGGCTATGCTTAAGATTAGAAGCTCAGCCAGGCTTATATAGCTTATATAGCTTATATAGCTTATATATCTACATCACAGCGTTAGAGAGGCAGGACTGCAGTGAGCTCTAGGCCAGCTTAGGTTACACGGCAAACCTCTTCCTCAAAACAAAACAAAACTCATACACTCAAAACCTGAAGTCTACTGTAACCCATAACCTTTCAGACACAAGAGTTTACTAACAAAGAGCAGTGGTGCAGGGCACGACAGAGCACGCCTTTAATCCTAGCACTCTGGTGGCAGAGGCAGGAAGATCTCTCGTGTGTTCGAAGCCAGCCGCATGGCGTAAGTTTTTGAGAACCTATCTCAAAAACCCAAAAATAATAGTGGTGGAACAAAGGACAACCATTACAAACCACTCAGCATCTGGCCGGCTGAGTGCCTAGCTTCACCAGACCATGCCCTCCCCAACATGTGAGGAAGGCAGAGAGGAAGGAATGCTCTATCTATCCTGAGGAGCTCAATGTAGTCACCTCTCAGTGTTACAAAGATTTGCAATTTGAATGGCTATTCTGTTTTTCTTCAAAATCTCATTCACAAGCTGCACATTTGACCTTTGTAAATGTTTTCCTTAATATTTTGCAAAGTGTGTGACATACCCTTGTTTATTCAGTATGGGAGAAATTCTATGTGCCATACATACACTGTGCTACATATCTCAAGGGTCTGCATAAACTGGCATTTTATTCAGTTCTTGCTGTCCATTTTTCAAAGTGTTTAGGTCCAGTTTATCAAGCTAAATGACAGGCCCACAATGCTCCTTCACCAGAAAGCTGTAATGGTCCTCCTGAGACTAGATATGACACAAACCAACTCTCCAGAAGGCGCCCAGTGACACTATACTACAGGGGAGGCTGCTCTAAGTAGCCAAATGAAATGTGGATTTAACAATGCCCATACAGTGATGGTAGAACTTGCTGCAGTTACCAACTCAGACACATTTATTTTGCAGAGCTCCAGAAAGGCAGAAAACAGAAATGGCACAATGTATCCACACTCTACTGCTCACAACTTGTATTTAAATTTACCACTTTATCAGCAGAAACCTTAGCCAATTTATTTTACAGATTAGAAAACAGGTTCAGAGAAGCTAAGAAGTCTTAACTGGCTCTAAATCAAGTGGCAAAGTAGAAGGTGGCCAAAACTAGGATTCAAACAAGGGTGGTAAATTCCAGAATTTTCTACTGAGTCACAAAGTAGCTTTCTAAAGTACTAACAATAGGAAATCCCAACTAATTGAAACTCTGTAACAATTTGTAATTCTGAAGCAGAAATACAAGTTTGTTCCAAGTTTGTTGGATTCTTAGTCTAAGAAAAAATGTCACTGGATAGTTCTATTTTTTGAAATCAAGACTAGTACTAGCTGCAGAGCTCAAGTCAAACAAGGTCCACTGCTCAGCCTCCATGCTTTCTTTCCTTGTGTTTTCCCCAGACACATTTTACTCACTCATTACATCTCTACCTATAAACTAGATGAGAACAATTTTGTCTGTGTTCAGCGTACTACATCTCCAGGATCTAGGAGTCCCAGACACTACAAGCAGTGCTTAGTAAGAACTTGAGAAGTGATGAAAACTTGGTACCCTGTAGGGATTCAATGCTCTCTTTTCTAACCAGGACACTATGTGTATAGTAACACTTCTGAAGTGGAACTGCTCATTAATAGGAAGGGGGGCAAGGACACACCTGTAAGCACTGCATTAGGAGGTTGAGGTCAGCGCTCAAATCAAGACCCCATCTCAAACAAACAAAATGAACAGGGTCAATAAAATAGTCACATTCAGCAAAACTTTATTTACCAAACACCACTGGAAGATGGAGGTAAGGATCTACATAAATTAAGTTTTGAATTAATGTACTTTTAAACTGACAAAACCTAAAAAATATCTTACAGAAATCTTCAAACATCAACTTGTCAGCTAATAATCTTCAGAGTCAAGAAAATCTAAGTGAAATATGTAATTCCCCTCCCATTTCCTTTAAAAAACAAAGCTAGAAGGGTGAATGTGGGTGAACAGCACTTGTAATAAACAGGCTGCTCTGAGACGAGGGTACTCAGAAAATGACAGTCTTCCCCTTAATTCTGGCCTCTGTTACCAAGCTCACAGCTGAGTTTAGTGATTAACCAAAGAGAATGCACAGTACTTAGCAACTCTGAGAGTACTTAGGACTTGCTTTTCTGAGTGTGTATTCTTGACTTTTTAACAGTCAGAATAATTAGGACATAAAATATTAAAATATGCAAATACTATCAATAATGCAAACATATATTTAATTTTCATTTTACTTCAGTATCTCCAAATTTCTTACCATCTGAATACAGCGCTAAGTGAAGACACACACAGCTTGTGAGCACCCATCAAAAGAAAGAACTCTCCTTAATGCAGTCCAGCAGTCGCTTTGCTATACTTGGCAGGCGTCTACCCCCCACACTTCCATATTCCTGCAAACTGCTCATCCAATCCTCTACTAGCATCTTCCTCGGCACACCTGTCTCTATTAGCGCATAATCCTGATTTAAAGAGTTCTTGTTAAAGAAAGGCAGCATAAGTCAATCAAAAACAAAAAGCATTACTTCTGTTCTCTGAGGCGTGTGAGAGAATGAAATTTAAATGTTACTGTATGATTTATAATCTACATTATAAATATTTCAGGAACTTTTAAAAAAGATAGGAAGGCAAAATTTCTTTTCTAAAGTATCCTGATATTCATAAAAATAAGCATTTAGTGTGTATGTGTAACTTCAGTTTTAGAAAATTCATCCTACAGGAGTTTTACTATTGCATACCTCATAAACTCAAGCAATCTCTATTATACCTTATGCTTATTTCTCAAAATGAAGGTGGCTCACTGAACCAGTTCTTTAGGAATTTTCCTTACATAAAAGAGGAATAAAACTTTTATTTCTGTCAAGGCACAAAACCAATCATGTTAAGACCTTTGCCAGAGTATAAAACACTCAGTAAGGACGTAACTGGGGGTCTGGCAGTGCCCACCTAACTATGCAGAATTTGCCTCACTTAAATAGGTGTCGTAATGACACATCTTACCATAGCCTTGGCTAAAGGTAAGCACCGCTTTCCACAGCTGACTTTGCTCGTTGAGAAGCATTGTCATTTGCACCTTTGATCATTTCATCTACTTATGAATTATACAAACACAGGTTCTGTTATGAGAGGTCACAGAGAACATTTTGAATAGTGGTATTTCCCAGTGTCCTTTGGAAACCATTCTAACTCAGAAAAAGCTATCTGATGAAACAAAAAGAAAGTTGAAGCGATGGCATATATTCAGTGGATAACATAATAATTGCCATATTCAATTTTCCGTTTGATTCTTTAAGATTCAAAACATAAAGCACTCTCTATTACACACTGGTGTAGGGGGCAAGTAGAGGTTGTGAATCACTGGAATTTTTGTTCTATTTCCTGCTAATACACAGATAGTACCACCATTCAACATATTCATTCCACACACGTTTTAAAAGCTACAGAATCCTTCCTGAACTATCTGGATACTAACCCAACTCATGAATCTGAAATTTTTTCCTAAGGATTGGAATTAAAGTAGCTAGCTAAAGCATATAGGAAAAGAAAAAGCAATTGTTCATTTATTAGACATATGTATGGTTTCAAATTGTGCAGTTTAAAAAGTAATCATGGATTCACCTTTACTAAGACATTTAGGATGTTTTTGAAAAGGTGTCAAAACTCTTGCTGTACCATGTGTGGTAAACAGTGATAACTAAAAGCCAAGAAAAACGAAAAGAAAAGAAAACAAAAAATAACCAAAACCCAACCAAACAAAAAACCCCCTCATTTGTACCCAGTGAAATTCCTAGCAAAATTTGAACCTGCCTAATGAGCAACATCTTCTTTGAGTACGCTAGGACACAAACTCATTCCTTTTATAAAATGACAATCATCCTAACCCTAAGATTTGGCACTTTACTAACTTACCCAGCACTGACAAAATGGATGCAAAGCTCGAGTGCCTGAATAGGCTGCTGCCTCGAATACCGCGTTTGTGTCCAAGAACTTTCCAATGAATAGAAGCCCATCTACCAACAGCCTGCAGTGCTTTTGGGAACCCGAACTTCCCGGAGACTCGAATAAAAGCTCCACGAGGCTGCAAGTCTCCACCACACTCCTGAAAACCCCTCTTATCAGAAACATTTGAAGAATTCCTCCATAACAATTAAGCTGACTTGAATGGAAACTTAGCATCTCAAATATACTATATATGGAGTGAAACTTGGCCAAACACGTAAATACAAACTCACACGCTCCCTGACACTTTCCGTCTACAACTCTGAGCCACCGAGTCCACAGCATCAGCAGCAGACAGATCCACCTGTCACCTGTCACCAACACCCAGAGACCCTCGTTAAGCCTCCCGCTTCCAACCACTCTCTCGGGGCAAGAACATCAGAGTAGTCCTGTGGACTCTCAGGGGGCCACCTCTTCACAGCGGGGCGTGCTGCCCATTCGGAAGAAGGCTGCAGGCGAGCAAAATCGGAAAGGAAAGCGAGCGAGGTGCTTCCTCTTCACCCTGCACTGAACGTCCCCGGCTCTCCCTTAACTCGCGGGCCCCGAAGTCATCCTTAGCCAGACCTGGGTTCCCCCCAAAGGCGTCTGGTTCCCTCCCTCCCACTTCCAGATCACAGGCCTGGGGGCGGGCCGGGGGGGGGGGAAGCAAGGCACCCCCCACCCCTGGCTCTCTCGGGCGCTGGGCTCCGGGGCAGGCCCGGTCCCCCTCCCCCGACGCCCCGGAGCCCGGGCCAGGCCCCAGGCTCCCCGCCCCCACCCTCCCCGCAGGACTTGGGGGGCCTCCCTGCGCCTCGCCACCGCGGCCAGGAGCCGGGCGGAGCGGGGGTAGGGGGTTGGGTGGAGGGACGAAGGCGAGGAAGGCGCGGACGCCCCGCCAGGGCCTCGCGCGCCAGGCAGAGCCGGTCCCCGAGCCGGTGCAGGCAGGCGCGGGGAGCCGGGCTGGGGAATCCCGCCGAGGCCCCGCAGCGCCGTCCGCTTACCCTTCGCAGCCGCCGCCGCCGCCGCCGCGGCTTCCCCCTCCTCCTCGTCCGCCGCCGCCGCCGCCGCCGCCTCTCCCACTTGGGCAGCCGTCTCCCCCGTCGTCACCGCGGCCGCCGCCGCCAGCGCCGATTCCACCCGGCAGGGGGGACGCCTCAGCCCTCCCTCCCTCCCTCCCTCCCCGCTCGGCCCCCTCCGCCCGGCCGCCGCCGCCGCCGCCAACTCCCTCCGGCCGCCGCCGCCGCCGCCGCCGCCGCTCGCGGCTGAGGGGGAGGGGAGGGGGTCGGCCTGGGGCGCCCCGCCGCCGCCGCCGGCGCCTGCCGCGGATCAAAGCGATGGCCGGGGCGGCGTCGCCGCGGCCCGCTGCTCGGCTCCGGCTCGCACGGCCGCCCTGCCTCCCTCCGCCCCCACCCCCCTGCCGCTCGCCTGCCCTCCCCCCACCCCCCCCAGCTCTCGCTCGCTCGCCCGCTCGCGCCGCGGCTCCGCCAGCCCAGTCCGCATCAAAATACGGCCCCCACAATATGGCGGCGCGGCGGCCGGCAAACACCGCGAGATCTGAGGCGGCGGCGGCCGTGACGACGAGGCCTCCCTCGGCCGGGTGGCGGGGATGCTCTCTGTCCACGCCCCACCTCCGCCAGCCGCCGTCCCCTCCCCACGCCCGGCTCGGCTCGCCGCGGCCGGAGAGGGGAGGACGCGTCCCGGCGCGGGCTGAGGACGACGCCGCGCGCGGGTCCCACGCGCTCGGACCGGGGAGGGAGGGAGGGAGGGAGAGGAGCCGAGCGCCGAGCGGTGCGCGCGCCGCCCAGGGGCTCGCGGCTCCGGAAGCGGGTGGCGGGCTGGGCGAGCGGGGCGAGCGGGGCGAGCCGGCGGCCGCGCTCGGGGGGGGAGACGGGCGGGACCCTGCAGGCCCTGGCGGACCGCGGGGCAGGTGGGCCGGAGGCGGAGGCGAGCGGCGGGCCGCGGGGCCGCGAACCGGACACACCCCCTTGGAGCTCCGCCGCGCCCAGGCCGCGAGCTCCCGGGTGATCCGGGAGGGACGGCGGGACGCGTCCGGGAAGCCGCGGGACCCGAGCGGAGTTGGGCTCGGGCGCTCGACTGACTTTCCTTGAGCGGCAGCGGGGGCCCGGAGAGTGAAGGCTCTAAAGAATCCGAGCGAGTCGTTGCGATGTTAACGGCACGTTCCTAGAAGTCCTAGAAGCAGAGCCAAAGACACTTTAGCTTCGAGGGGAGACGCGGCGGCGGGGGAAGGGGGGGCACTTCAAGTTTCTATCTTAAAAGATGCGCTTCGTTTTCCCTCGGGGTGGGCTGGGCTGGGGTGGCGGTGGTCAACCTTCAGATGATTCCCACAAGGTAAAATATTTAAAAGTCTTGGCGGTTTCATATGTCAAAAAAAAAAAAAAGGCTTTTTTTCCTGACCCTGTCCAAAGTGTGCATATCGCTGCCAATTTCTTCCTTGAAGAAATTCATACTACCGAGAAAAATCCTGAAGGACTATTTTTATTATTCTGTAATCAGTATAAGCTCCATAGGTGCTTATTGTTTATTGTTTTTAAAGCCTCCTTTTTAAACACTTAAATAAAACCCTTTCACTTTCCTTCTACACTCAGTTTTTAAAAGTACCAGAACTATTGGTGTTTAGCTCCCAATAAAAACTTTCAGCCCGCCGGGCGTGGTGGTGCACGCCTTTAATCCCAGCACTTGGGAGGCAGAGGCAGGTGAATTTCTGAGTTCGAGGCCAGCCTGGTCTACAGAGTGAGTTCCAGGCAGCCAGGGCCACACAGAGAAACCCCTGCCTCGAAAAAACAACCCCAAAAAAAAACCCCTTNCAAAAAAAAAAAAAAAAAAAAAAAAAAAAAAAAAAAAAAAAAAAGAAAAAGAAAAAGAGCATTGAATCCCAATGGAAGCAGAGTTACAACATTGGAATTTATAGATTTTTCTCTCGGTTGACATGAAGAAAGTAAAAGTATATACTTTGAAAAAGTGTTTTTTTGTGTGTGTTCGAAGTAAAAGTAAATTATATTTTACATAGTAGATGCTGTTTTCATTAATTCACAGTAACAGAAGTCATTGAACCCTAATACTTCCCTAGTCAGTGTAATGACTTTAGGTAAATTGAAGAAATTATTAAGTAAAATGTACTTCTCTTAAACTGAGGCACAATTCGAACATATACTGCTGAAATAATAGAAGTGGGTTAAGTAAAAAAATAGTTTCTGTTCAAAATCTGTTTTCTGAAATGTACGTGTACACATTTTAATAGAAATATATTTTCCATATAAACTTAAATGTAATGGGTGTGAGTAAATGAAGAGAAGATGTAACCGTATGTCCTTGCCCAAATTTGAAGAGCTTGGATCTCTAATGGAGAAAGCCCCAGATAGCTATGTAGAGGAAAATTCTGTGAAAGAACTAATGCCTTAAAAAACAAGACAAAACAAAACAACAAAAAAAAAAAACCAAAAAAAACCCTGGGATCTTGTAAGAATCAAAGACCCCAGATTAAAGGATGCTAAAGAACATGACATCTTAATGCAATATGGGACCCCAACGTAAATCCCTTGCTGAAAAAGAAAAAGTTACAAAGTATTTTGTATTGGGATAATGGGTAAAGTTCCGTATGGACTACAGATACAATGTAAGTATTATGTTATCTTTAACCTGAAATTTCATCTGCATTATAATCTTAAACACACTGAAGTGTTAAAGAGGTAAAAGAACACAATGTATAAAACTTTCCCCACGTGGCCCATCGTCTATATGCCTTCTCTGTGTGAATGTATACTTCCTATTTTCCATACACATACAGAGAGTGGTGATAAATTTTAAATCTTGGTAATCAGAGGCATTTTAAAAGTCATATTTGATGAATCTAGGCCATCTGTAGTGTCCCGAAATGTTTTGAAAGTTTGGTCGTGAGCTCAGCCTTTATCGGGCAACATCTGTCCAGTTCTCAAAATCACTTAAGCCCAAAAGATCTTGCAGTTTCTGATAAGTTTGACACTATTTCAAAACAAATACTTTTAGAAAGCCAACCTGGGCTGGATATGTGTTGTAGCACTAGAACACACCTGTGTGAGGTCCTGGGCTTCACAGCCTTAGCATAGCAGTCACAGCAAAATAGCAGAGGCCTTTCAACTCCTGGGGCCTTTCAACTCCTAGGGCCTTCCTTAGCTCAGTAAGAGGAGGCATTTAGTGTGCTCCAGATAGATGATCCGTCCTCTTATTTTCTCCTTACAAACAGACTGGAGATTTGGGTTATCTGGGTATGTTTTCTAGTATTTTCAGTCCATTTCATTTGGAACATAAATAACTAGGAATGCCTTTATATAGTTGATAAGTATGATTTCTGTTTAGAGAGTTGGTGGGTAGTCATCTCTAGCCACAAGAGTGTAATGAAAATAAGGGCAGACTGTGTCTTCCAAGTATTCTTTGTAGTAGCTACAGGAAACTGGATAAAATTCCATTCGGCATTCGAAACATTTTAATGTGGTTTTTGTGCTTTCTGATTCAGCGAGCATTAGCTACCTGTGATTATTTAAATCAAATTAAAATTCATACCCAGAGTTGCACTGCCCACCTTTCAAGTGCTCAATAAACCATACATTCCATCTTCACAGAAAATGCTGTTCACAGAACCGGTAGCGGAAGAGAGATTACACTGTATAAACAGCATCTGCAGAAGGTAGACGGTGATAGTCACCATAGAAGCTTGGGAGAGGAGATGGTACTGTGCAGGGTGTGAACACAGAAGCAGGGCCAGCTTCAAAAGGAAGACTGCATGTGGCAGGCGGAGGTGAAGCCAGAGGGTTCCGGGCAGTGACAGCTTGAACAGTGTAGGAGAGAAGTGAGAGAAACAATTTAGTGTATCTATAGCATAAAAGATGTAAAGGAAGGCAGAGCTGCATAAAACCACAAATGCTGAGCCTAGCCTGTTCTTGAGGCAGTGAGAGCGACGTGGGTTTATACTAGAGAAAGGACATGATTAAATAAATGGTTCTCTAAGATGGATGCCCTTATGGCTGTCACGACACCTCACCTGGCTTTTGCTGGACAAACCTGAAGATTGATCTCTAGATCCACATAATAAAACTGAAGCAGTATGGCATGTATCTCTAATCCAAGCACTGAGAAGGCAGAGATAGACTGATCCCAGGGGGTTTGTTGGTAAGCTACTCCGGACATTGACACCTCCACCACCAACAAGGACATTGGATTGGGGCTGAAGCCGCAGATTGTATAGCAGTGCAGTAGTCCAAATGAGAGACACTGAGAGGCTGCTATGGTGTGGCCTGTTATTAAGATAGTTTTTAATGGCATTTAACAAATCTTGCTTTCGAAGATGGCATAAGTAATGAGCCATGGTGGTGCACACCTGGAATCCTAACACGTGTGAGGTGCAGACTGGCCAGGTGTTCAGCAGCATCCCCGATTCCAGTTCCATAGTTAGAGGACAGTCTAACCTAAAACATCTTATTAAATAATATAAAAATCCATACCTCACAGATTTGGGGACTTCAAAACAGGGTAGACCTCAGTCTGAAGGACTTTAAAGTGCAATAATGGTCAACATCTGGGTTCTTTTCATTTCTGCTCTGCTGTTTTGGGCTTTTGAATCTTCCTCAGGCCAATAAGATGATCCTAGTAGTGGAAGGCATCTGGACTGTTAACTTCTAGAAGAGGAGGAGGAGGAAGAAGAAGAGAAGAAGCAGGAAGAGGAGGAAAGGAAGGAAAAGAGAGGAGGACGTGTTTTCTAAGACAGCTTTCCTTTTTCTTCCTGTGATGGTCAATCTTGATTGATTATCAGCTTGACGTGACTTAGAATCACCTAAAAGACACATCTCTGGGCATCTCTATGGGGTGTTTTCAACCGGGTTGAACTGGTGGGAAGACCTGCCTCAGTGTGGGTGACCACCTCCTGGACTGGGGCTTCAGACAACCAAAATGAGACAGTCACCTGCTGGTAGCCACAGAGATCTTGGCTGGGGGAGGGGTGTCCGGCCCAGGGGAAGGGTTCAAGTGAAGGGGAGAGGGGAGTCCATTAAAGCTGTCTTCCGTGGCTGCTGCGACTTGAAGACACTGCTATGACAGGCCAGATGGACCTGGCAGCCTCCAGCAGGGGAAGCTTTGGGAGAGAGCCCTCTTTCCCAGGCAGCATTACCACGTTTAAGTGACAGAAGCTCTCCGAGTAATTCTCACACTCTTTTATTCCTTCTGGATAGGATCTTATATACATTTTGAGGTGGGTTTGGGTCTGACAGCAGATAGTTTCTATTGGCTTGGTCTGAGTCTGCATGTGGAGGGAGGGGCTTGGGGTGCTGGCCTTAGCTGACTGATTGTAGTGATCCTCTCCATGGGGGGGGGGGTATGGTCATGTATCAGGGGCTTGATCAGAAGCAGGTGAAGCTCCTACTGTCCTCCGGTATGAGGTTCCGGGGCTTCCAACCCATTCAACCTTACCTTACCAAGTTTCCTGCCCCACAGTGACCTGAGCACCGGCCTGCATCTCTCTCTGCTTCCTGACTGGATGCGCTGTGACCAGCCATGCCTTTCTTGGAAAAATGGATTGTACACTCTGGCTTGAACCAGAAACCTCCTCCTCCTTTAAGTGGCTTTTGTCAAATATTTTGTTATGACAATAAGTACCGAATATAGCTCGCTTCTCCCAACTAGTTCCCTGCCCTTCCCCTGGGTCATATTTGAAGCACAGACTAGTCCCTGGTTCTCACAGTGAAATAGGTTTTGAATAGTAAAGATGGGGAGGTAAGAGTCAAAGATACCCCGAGGGCTTCTGCCAAATGACTCAGGACCATAGTAAAAGGAGCAGATATGAGAGGAAATGTGGTTCTTGTAACTGTTTTGGTTTTGGCATGGCAGAGATGAGAAGCGGGAGATGGGGGGCGGGAGAGGAATGGGGTGAAATAATGAGTCTTGACCATTCGAGAGAAATACATAAGAACGGCATGGAAAACACAGAGGAAATGCTTGACTTAGGGGAGGGGCTACTGTGTGCGCGCAAACGCACATGCGCACGCAAACGGAAAGCTATTCCCAAGATGTCTACGGATCTGCGAAGGCCTAGAAATACAAGAGGGTCCTGAAGAACAAAGCTGGAAGACTTACCCTACAGAATTTCAAAGTTCATTATGAGGCCCAGTAATTGAGACAGTGTGGTACTGGCAGCAGACTAGATGGATATACCAAAGGAATATAATAGAGAATCCAGAAATAGAATTTGGGAGCTTGATTTACAGCAAAGTCACTGCCACAGTACAGCGAGGAAAGGATAATATTTTGAACAAATGGTACTGGAGCAATTGGCTACTCATCTGGAAAGAAAGGATATTTGACTCCTACCTCACTCCATATACACTAATTAGTTCAAGATGATCATAGACCTAAGCGGGAAAAGTTTTAAACAAGCTTGTACTAATCAAAAGATATGATCAAGAGAGTGGGTTGGGAAGAGAGACTATGTTTTAGTACACACATCTGGATACTGGACTCATATCCAGAATCAGCAAAAAGAATTCTGTAAGTCAGTAAGAAAATCAAGCAGACTACATTTTAAAATGAGAAAGGCTGTTGTTATTGGAAGTTTTTCTTTTTCTTTTTTTCTTAAATTTTGAGACAGTGTTTTACAGTAGTTCAATCTGGCCTTGAATTTACCATGCAGCCAACACTAGCCTTGAACTCGGTATCCATGGGATTGTAGACAAGCATCACTATGCCAATCTAAGAGACCCCAGAATAAGTGCTCTACCGAGATGATTTCTAAATGACCAAGAGATTCCAGGGAAATGCTCAATGTAACTCCTCATGAAAGAAATGAAAATAGCAATAGAGAGATGTACAACAGCCCAACCTATGGGTTTAGTTTTTCCAGAGAGCTCCAGTACATCTGGCTGTCTCTTGTCCACTAAAAACACATTCATGAATATTGATAACACATTCATTCATGACAGCAAACCCCAAATGCTCATAGCATCCTTCCTTACCTGCCGAACCATCTTGTCAGCTACATTCTTGTTCTTTTTAAAAAGGTGTGTGTGTGTGTGTGTGTGTGTGTGTGTGTGTGTGTGTACGCATGCGCGCATGTGTAGCTGGCAAGATAGTTCAGCAGGTAAGGTTGTTATGAACATATGTGGCCAAAGATAACTTTGCAGAACCAGTTCTCACCTTTAACCTTTGCATAGGGATTGAACTCAGGTTATCAACAGATTTGTACAGAAAGCACTTTAAACACTGAACCATCTTCCTGGCCCAGCATCCTTATTTTTTAATTGCCCTAAATTGGCAATGACACAAGTGTTTGCTAAGAGAAAGATGAATAAATTGTGGTATATTCATACAATGAAATATTACTTAGCAATTAAACAGAACTAATTACTTTATCAATAATCAGTTGATTTTTCAAAAAGATGGTCAAGAAAATTCAATGAAGCAGTAGAGAGAATTTTTTTTCCCCCTTCAAACTGTCACACAGGGACAACAGATTTTCAGGTCAAAAAGATGCATCTGAAACTCTATCTTATACTAGATACAAAAATGTGTCTGTTTTGTGATGTCACCAGAGGATGTGCTGAATGAGTTTAAAACTTCAGAGAATAATAAATCTGGGTCCATGAGAAATCAATAATCCTCTTTGTTGGGTCCTCTTTGTTTTAGGAGTAGACTTGCAAAGAGATGAAAAGGACACATCTTTCTGTCTTGGTCTTTCTTCCCACATGCCTTACCTACCCACTTCCATAAAAGGTTTCATTTGTGATGGTTTCTGTCTGTATAAACAATGGACCACAGGCTACAACTATCACCTCCCTGTAAGCTGAACTCAAGTGGTAAATATGTGTGCTTGCATTTGATGGTCAAGAAAACTTCCTGACCCTCAATGTCGTTAGTTTCCGATTAGACATTACTGTTAGCCATTGCTCTATAGTTTGTAAACATTCCCCCCCCCCTTTTCACATTTGTGCATAAAACCCAGCACCAGGGGAACAGAGGCAGGAAGGTGAAGAATTTGAGATTAGCCTGGGCTACGTTGTGAGGCCTTGTTTCAGAAAACAAAAACAAAAACAAAACAAAACAAAAAAACCCCTACCATTGACAACAATTTTTTGAGGTATTATGGATAGAATCCTGAGTCTTATAGATGCTATCCCTTAGCTACACCTTAAGTCTTTGTAACCCAAGGAGACTCTTCTCTCTATAAGTTACTTTGGTAATGGTGTTTTATCACAGCAGTAGAAAAGTAACACATGAACTGTAGGTTCAGATGAATAAAGTCAACAAAGTAGAGCTTTATGAGTTTATGATTGCCATTGTTTGGATTTTTGGTGGTGTTGGGGTAGAGCTAAGATTTGTACATGTTAGGCAAGCACTCTACTACTGAGCTACACCAAGAACAGGCTTTTAGAGGAGGAACAGCCGGGGTCTGGAGATAGGTCAAGATTAGTGTGACAAACTCTACTAGACAAAACTTTTGTCAGAAGCATGGAATAACTGGGCATGCATAAGTGCCATAGCAGTTCTTGGCCTGGGAAGTATTGCCACGAATATCTCTTGAAACTTCAGACTCTTCATGTGGGAACTGTATGACCTGATCTGCAAGAAGATAACATGTGATATCTAAGAACTTTTATAAGGGGGGATTGTGTTGCTGTTGTTTGCTTGCTTTTGTGTTTGGGACAGGGTATCACTCTGAAGGCTAAGCCAAGCTGGAGCTCATTTTGTCGCCCAGGCTGGCCTCAGACTTTCAGCAATTCTCTTCTCCAGCATCCCAAATACTGAGATTACAAGCATGAGTCAGTGTGTGTGTGTTTGTGTGTGTGTGTGTGTGCGTGTGTGTGTGCATGTGTGTGTGCGTGTGTGTGTGTGCATGTGTGTGTGCGTGTGTGTGTGTATGTGTGTGTGTATGTGTGTGTGTGTATGTGTGTGTGTGTATGTGTGTGTGTGTGAGCATATGTGTGTGTGCATGTGTGTGTGTGTATGTGTGTGTGTGTGTGTGTGTGTGCCTATTTAAGAATAAGGCTATATCCAGCAAGATAGCTCAGCAGGTAAAGATACTATCTCCAAGACCCATGTAAAGTTGGATGGAGAAGGCCATTTCCCAAGAGTTGTCCTCTGACTACCACGTACACCCTCTTCCCGCATCATGCACACTCACGTACAACAATAATATTAGTAATAAATTAAAAATAAACTTAGAAGATACATAGCACACTGGGAAAGTGTAATATGTGTGATGGCAGGGCCAGTCATCCTGCACATATTCTGAGTATCTTCTTCCTTAGGTTAAGCCTCATGGTAGAAAGCAGTTCTCAGCCTGTGGATGGCAATGTCCACAGGGTCGCATATCAGACAGCCTGCTTACCATCTTTACATTATGATTCATGACAGTAACAAAATTACAGTTATGAAGGAGCAATGAAATTATTTTACGGTTGGGGGCGTCACCGCAACACGAGGAACTGTGTTAAAGGGTTAGGAAGGTTGAGAACCACTGAGTTGCCTGATTTGGGACTTTGTGGAACTTATATTTAACAGAGTCTGAGTTAGAGCCCAAATTATAAAGGTTATTAAGATTGTAAGGAAAAAATTCACAGGCCAACAAGAAACTAAAAGAAAAGAATTGCTGGGCTGGAGAAATGAGTCATTGTTTCAGAATGCTAACTGCTTGGTGCTTGCAGGGGACCTGGGTTGGGGTCCCAGCACCATACTGGCTTTGTGTGTGTGTGTGTGTGTGTGTGTGTGTGTGTGTGTGAACTCACATACTCAGTATAAATCAACTGTAACTCCAGCTCCACAGACTCTGACATTCTTTTTCTGTCCTCTGTGGGCACCAGCATGCATGTACGTGGTGCACACACAAACATGTGTACATACACATAAATAAAAAAAAAATTATATGTAGCAGAGGATGGCCTTATCTGACATCAATGGGAGGGGAGGTCCTTGGTCCTGGGGAGGCTTGATGCCCCAGTGTAGGGGGATGCTAGAGCGGTGAGGGGGGAGTGGATGATGGATGGGGGAGCACCCTCATAGAGGCAAAGGGGGGGGGAAGAGGGGAGTGAGATGGGGGTTGTGGAGGGATAACCAGGAAGAGGACTATCCTTTGAAATGTAAACAAATAAAGTGATTAATAAAAATAAATAAAAAATTTTAATTAAAAAAAAATTTAATCCCCCATCTCTTAGATCCTAATTCTGATCAGCTGGAAGGCTTTAAAAACAAAGCAATCTTAAAAAGAAAACGTTGCTAATTTCTTAAAAAGAAAACATTGCTAATTTCTTAAAAAGAAAACATTGCTAAAGAAAACATGGCCAATCAATACAGAAAAATACATTCAGCTGCAGGAGTCACTTTCACTGAAGTGACACCGGAGATTTGTTTGTCTATTAATGGTGGAGAAAGTCTTGGTGGTGGCATTCTGAGACACGGGCATTCTTCTGTCTTCGTCGTGGGAGTCTGATTGGTGTCAGCCTCCATCCTGCATGGCAGTTTAGCAACACACATTGGAATTTAAAGTATGCAGACAGTTTAACCTAGACAATCTACTTTGGGGAAGAAAAAAAAAAAAAGAAGTGGGTATGTATTTGAAGATATGACCTTCAATGTTGCTTATATTAGTTGAAAAATAAGAAGAAAGTGATGTATCTTATTAAGTGGCGAGTTAAGGTCCACTGATGTAATAGAATATGATACAGTGGTTAAAAAGGAGTTATACACGCTGGCATGTTATCATGTTATAATGAGTGAAGAAGGTAGATAGACTTCACAATAGATGACAGAAAAAAAATATAGTATGCTCTGGTCCCCTTAGAGGGGTGACTGTGGGGTTGAACGGGAATATGTATGGAAAAGTTTTAAAAGATTCTAAAACATAAAAGAGATTGTCTTTGGGTAGAACCATTTCACGGTAATCTTTATTTATATACCCTTTATTTGGTGGCATTTTCTCAATTTTTAGTGGTGAATATGATTATGCTTAGGTCAGTTAACAAAACAAAACTACCCAGAAGTTATTTCTTATTCCCCTGCCCCTCCCCCTATAGCCTTTGCTTAACAAAACTGGGATTTATTATTATTATTATTATTATTATTATTAAGACTCGAGTTTTGCACATTCATATTTTTCCTGTCCTAAATCAGTAAGGAAACCTTTGGAAATCATAAAATATTCCAAGAATTTGGAACAAAATGACAATCACAGAGGACTAACCTCATTTCCAAGATGGTTAAATAGGTGGGGGGAGGGAAAGAAACCCTGGTGGGATCAGAGACAAGAATTTGAGTGGCACTGGCTGCACAGTCTGTTCCTTGGAGGGGGCTGGGCGGGAGAATCGAAAAGAACCAAGGGGACTGCTACTGTCTTGTCCCCCCACCCCCAGACACCAGACATTGCCATAATGCTAGGCTTTAGAGTCCCAGAGAGCAGCAAGCCCTTTCCATACCGCTCTCTTCCCAGCCTTCCTGGATGGAACTAGATGTTCTATCTGTAGAGAAAGACCTACAACCACTATTGGCAGAAAAATCTACCGGCTCAAATCCACCCACCCTACCCGCTTTCTGTGGGTCTCAGGGGCCTGTCACAGTTTAGATAGAACTGTTCTGTGACTCACAATGCTACCAGTCCACAAAGGACTAATGACTAAGCCTCAGATCTCGGTGCCCTGGGGAGGAGGCACTGTGGGTCCACACACTGAGGTGGACTGTGGGTTTGTTGTAAAGAATCTACCACTTCATACAGGCCCCAAGCTAAATAGAGAGAGAGAGATACAGTTGCTGTGTGCGAGGATACGCGTTTTTAAAACACTTGGATTAAAAGGGAGCTCTTATTTTCAGAAAATGTTTACAAAGTACAAAATGGAGACCAATAAACTTTGCATGGTGAATTTCATGTGGTTTGTGTGTGTGTGTGTGTGTGTGTGTGTGTGTGCCCTTTCCTCACGCACTCCTACTGTCAGCTGCCTGCCCTCGCCACCCCAGAAGTGTGTGTTCAATACGACTGTTTAGTTCCAAGTCCTTAGACCCGGAGAGTAATCTCTACTCCCTACTATTTCTCCTTATTTCTCTTCGAATAAAATTCCAATGTAAATTTAAAAAAAACATGGAGACAGTCTTTGCTGTGGTATTTGGAGGTGGGTTTAAAGAGAGACACTAGATCATTTTCATGTGTCTAGACCTAATTATTGGTTTACTTACTAGAAAAATTTACAAACTTTTCTAAACGTCTTTTTTCTTTTTTTCAAAATAAATGTTGAAATGTATGCTATTGTAGCACGGAAAAGTTTGTGAATTCTGAAGAATTTTATAATAATAAGTCTATGTGTCTGAATCTGAGGAAAAATGACATGTTTATAGAAATACTTGTAGGCTCCAGTTTCAGCTACTATAGCATTTCTTTAAATAAAATTTAAAAGGATGTTACCTCAGATTTATGAATAACTGTCTTGTGTCTGTTTCACTCACAGTCGGCACCAGGGAGGAACTCCGTGTTCTGTGGTTTTGTTTTTCCTGTGAACTAGTTTCCTTCCCACATGATAACCTCAGGGCTTTGATTTCCAACATTTTCTCTGTTAGCAGTGAAGCTCAGGCAAGAGGTTTGAGATAAGGAAATGATTAGAGGGATTTCATATATTTAATGGCTCCGGGATCCCAGCAGTCTTGTGAGATTGGATAGGGCAATCAGAAAAGGAAAGATATTCTTAGTGACAACTTATGACAATATTTGAATTTTAAGGCTGTCGTGAGCCAAGGTACAGTGTGAGTTCATGTAACAGAACTTGACAATAGATTATGTAAGTAATAAATACTCTCACCCCAAGCCAATTCCATTTAAAATCAACATTTCAGAAGGACATTTGACCAGAAAGATATTCTATTTTTATTCTATCTCTCTCTCTATCTGTCTGTCCGCCCGCCCATCTATCTATCTATCTATCTATCTATCTATCTATCTATCTATCTATCTATCTATCTATCTATCTATCTATCTATCTATAGATCATCTGTCTATCTTTTGATGTGAGTGTCTATGCCACAACATGCTGGTAGAGGTCAGAAGGCAATTTTCAGGAAACATCTCCTTCTACCAAATGGGCCCCAGGGATCAAACTCAGGTTGTTAGGCATGGATGCAAATGGGTTTGCCTGTGGAATCATGTCACTGGGCCAAGACATCCTAATTTTTTCCAAAGATTGTTCTCTACATTTTCCAAGCGATATTTATTTTCAGGCTTGCAGAGTGCAGTGCTAAGGCATGTTAGCTAGGAGAGCTGAAATGATGGGAAAGTGGGATAATCATGGTGTACACCTGTGCAGATTATGTGTATGTTACACATTTGCAAAATCAGCCAGCTTATCAATGGAGTCAGAACACGGATGAAGCCCCATCCCCTTGCTGGTTTGCCTGCCATTTCTTCTTTTACCTATCAGAATGTATGTATCAGAATGTACCGTCTTGTGATGAGCCTGGGCATAGTCCACTTGGGAATCTCCACAAAGAGAGTTGACCCAATGAGCATGGACTCTTCCAGATTGAATGGAGAGGCTTTTGTTACAGGAAGAACAGGGAAAACCTGTGGGAAAGTTGGTTAGCTGGGAAAAAAAATCTACTGTGCCCATCAGTAAAAATGGAGATACGATCCTTCCAAAAACATCTTTAAAGAGACTGAGATCTTTCTTCCTGGGAAATAGCACCAGGTATCAGAAAAACAAAGTTAGAAACTTTAGCTAACACTTCCTGGGGTCAGTCAGTTCAGGACCCAGGAAGATAGAAGACCACCATCAGGAGAAAGCTGGTGGATACAAAAACAGAAACAGAAAGAGTAAAAGAAAAGACAGACCCTGAACGAAGTTACCAACAGTGACATAAGGGATATGATATATACTTCATATATAGCAATACATGATAGATGATAGCTAACCATACTGCATCACACACTCCCAAGCACTTACCAACTAGGATCCAAACTGCTAAGCTGCTTAAACAAAGTTCAAAAGGAAAAAGCAACCAAAGCAAAACCCAAATCCAAACCACCACCCCCAGTACCACCACCATCACCACCAATACC
>NC_034610.1:32361419-32362567 GCF_900095145.1 Mus pahari
CCCCCCCCCACCACCATCACCATCACCACCACCACCATCACCATCACCACCATCACCACCATCACTACCACCATCACCACCAATACCACCACCACCATCACCACCACCACCACCACCACCATAACCATCACCACCTTCACCACCATCACCACCACCACCACCCCCAGTACCACCATCACCACCACCAGTACCATCACCACCACCACCACCACCATCACCATCACCACCCCCAGTACCATCATCACCACCACTGTGCTGTCACTTGAGTTTTTGATCTTAGCCATTCTGACTGGTGTTAGGTGGAATATCAGGGTCGTTTTGATTTGCATTTACTTGATCACTAAGGATGTTGAACATCTCTTTATGCGCTTCTTGGCCATTCTCTGTTGAGAATTTTCTGTTTAGCTCTGCATCCTGTTTTTTAGTGGGTTTGTTAGTATCTAATTTCTTGAATTCTTTATATGTTTTGGATATCAGCCCTCTGTCAGATTTGGGGTTGGTAAAGATCTTTCCCATTCTGTAGGCTGCTGTTTCATCCTACTGACAGTGTCCTTTGCCTTACAGAAGCTTTTTCAGTTTCATGAGGTCCCATTTATTAATTGTTGATCTTAGTGCCTGAGCTGTTGGTGTTCTGCTCAGGAAGCTGTCTCCTGTACCTATGTGTTCAAGGCTATTCCTCAGTTTCTTTTCTATCAGATTTAGTTTATCTGGTTTTATGTTGAGATTTTTGATCCACTTGAACTTGAGTTTTGTGCAAGGTAATAAATATGGATCTATTTTCATTCTTCTACATGCAGACATTTAGCTAGACCAGCACCATTTGCTGAAGATGGCTTTTTTTTTCTTTTACCTTTGTATGATTTTGACTTCTTTGTCAAAAGTCAAATGTCTGCAGGTGTGTGGGTTTATTTCTTTGATTTAATTCCATTGATGAACCTGTCTGTTTTTGTGCCTGTACCATGTGGTTTTATCACCATTGCTCTGCAGTACAGCTTGAGGTCAGGGATGGTGATACCTTCAGAAGTTCTGTTATTGTTCAGAATTGTTTTAGCTACCTTGTTTTTTTTTTTTTTTTTTTCTTCTTCATACAAGGTTGAATATTTTTCTTCCAAGATTTTTGAAGAATTGTGCCGGAAGTTTTTTTTTTT
>NC_034610.1:32363087-32380667 GCF_900095145.1 Mus pahari
ACTTGGGTACTTTCTCTAGTTCCTCCATTGGGGACCCTGTGTTCCATCCAGTAGCTGGCTGTGAGCATCCATTTCGGTGTTTACCAGGCACTGGCATAACCTCACAAGAGTGCCGGAAGTTTGATGGGAATTGTGTTGAATCTGTATTGCCTTGAATGTGCCTGATCTCGTGATCATTATTTCTTGATGAAAGAATAATAGGTGCAGAAATTATCACTTCATTATCTTGTTAACATTACAATGATCTTCACTTTAAAGAAAACTTCATAGTTGAATCAATTTATCAATCAATCTGTATTTATGTATCTATGCATTTATCTATCTAACCTATCTACCTAATCTATAGTATCTATCTATCATCTGTCTATCATCTATCATCTACCTATTATTTGTTTGTCTGTCTGTCTACTTACCTATTGTCTGTCTAACCATTCATCTGGACTTCCCTCTTGTTCTACCTTTGCTGGAGTTTCCTGTGTCTGTAGGAAAAGAATTCACATATCCCTTGAAGCTAAAATTCAGAAGTGCTGATTTCTTGCCATACCTTCTACGGCGACTCACCTAAAGTGCCAGAGATGCCAGGGATTTGAACTGGTGACATTCTGTGGCTGCTAACCGTGATGCCAAGAGATGCAGCTTCAATTAACCGGTGATGTTGCTCTGCTGATGACCCAGTTAGTGGGGATTCCATGGGTGAGAGGGAAGGCAGCCTGCCACCACCACACCTGTTCCACACTGGTTATCCTACAGCAAAGCTCTACAATCCTGGACTGTTGTAGCATCTGCAACAGCAATTTCTGTTTACCCGTAGGTTTGTTTGTTTGTTTGTTTGTTTTTGACAAGTTATCCAGCACACTAGGGCAAGTAGATCAGGATCCTCCCTGCCCATGCGGCAGGATGCAGAGGTTACTTCGATGACTTGGTCCCTGAAGCTAAGGGTTTGGAGTATGCCTTGCTCTGCTCTCTCCAAGCTCATTCATTCCTGCCATTGCCTCTTCAGCGACTATTCCCACACACTAACAGTGGATCTGTTTTGTAACCATACCAGAGAGCGGTGGCGGTGGCAGGCAAAAGATGGTTCCAGAGCCAAGCCTGGAAAACATACTCAAACAAACAACAAACTACAAAACTCTGCGGTGTCAAACTCAAGGACAAACAGTCAGGAAAAGACTGACGGAAAGAGAGTGATCCTAGTGATCTACTCATAAAGTTATGTTGAGTTTTAAATCAACTCACGGAGCCATCTGATGTCACAGCTAGGGGAGAATTTAGGAGCCTTTGCATCGAGCTCTCTTATTTGACCTGCATAGAGAGTGAAGTGTTTTGCTCAAGGCCAGGGTTATTGGCAGACTCAAGTATACAGTCAGGACCGACTCCAGTGATACCATCTCATAGCAGACATTGCACGAGCTTGTCTTATCTGTGTGTTCTTTCTTTTATGCCAGGAACATAGGACACTTTAGTTCCTTTAATCACACATATATTGTACGAGCTTAAAATTCAATAATAGATAGGCATTTTATGACGGACTCTTATTTGGGCTCACTAGAAATAGAAGGTCTATCCATAGTTAACGGTGCTCTTAACAAGAGCCAGGTTTCTATTTATTTGTGCCTAGATTCAAAACTTCTCCAAGAATAGTAAGGAAAACCTTCTGTCTTCATTCAGAGCCTTAGTTTTTATCCAGTAGAGAGAGCAGAAAAGAACAGAATTATCTTGAGTCCTACACACTCTTGGGCTTATCTTTCCTCTGTGAACTGGTAAGCTGGAACTCTCCAATACACACTAAGATAATTGTTAGAACCATTTGACCAGCATCAGATATTTCAAATCAGGGCTAGACACTCAGATGAAATATTTTCACTGAAATCGGATTCTTGACATAGTTTCCCCACCCCAACCTCAATGCCTTTCATTTTCTGTTAAATATGAGATATGGAAAAATGTTAACAATTGTACGGTTGAAGAATAAACATAAGCCCCATCCTCATTTGGCATGAGAGAGAAGTTTTAATCCAATCCCCAGTGGGAAGTTATGATTGATAATAATGTAGCAAACATTTTTTTTTTGTTTTTTGTTTTCCTTTTCTAAAGTCAAAAACAGCAGGGGTGGGTGGAATGCCTTAGACAGTTCTGGAATTAACCCCTATAGGTGGGATTATTTTACAATTTAAGAAATTTTATCAGGAGAAAATGAGTTTATGGTATTTGCTGCTCAAATAAGAAAAAATGAACATTTCTATGTGGCCTAAAACATCTTCAATATTTTAATTATTTCTTAGGAAAAAAAACCCAGGAAACTCTTGCTTCCTAGTTCATAAATAAATCAAAGAGAACAGGTAACTGGTTTGAGATCACGGGTGGTAAATAGTAAATTCTTTTGCCGATACTGTCTTTTTCTTTTGTTGAGGCAGGATCTCACTGTGCAGCCCCAGCCTGGAACTCACCATGTAGACCAGGCTGGCTACAAATTCGCAGAGAGCCACCTGCCTGTTTCCTGAGTGCATCACCATGCCTGGCAAGTACTGCGTTCTTGATTTAAAATGACATCTTTCTATCTTTAGCATTGCATGTTTTACCGCGGAGAAAATGTGTTCCTAAGGCTTATCACACGACCCACGCCACTCTAAACCATCAGAGTAACGGTGAAGATAATCATTGGTATGTTTTCATGGGGCTTGTCCCTCAGTGATCACGTGTGCACGGGTGGGGGTTGACCCTCTGTGTGGCAGTATCAGAAGCATTGAGAAGTGGGGCCTAGGAGGAAGTACTATTGAGGTTGTTGTGCCAGCTGCCTTCAGTGGGGTTAATGTGGTTCTGGTGGAATCCAGTTAGCTCTCACCACAGCTGGCTATGATAACCGGTTGTTGTCTAGTTTGCTTCCTAGCTGTCACCATCTTGCATGTGCTTTTCCTATACTGCTACCTGCCGGAGGGACCTCACCGGAGGCTGAGCAGTAGAGCCATCCAATGGTAGGTTTAGAATTTTCAAAGCCTACTTTCATAAGGGTTCTCCTTAAAACTTCTCTGACAGTTTGGAATTTGGCAACCGAAAATAGATGATGAGAATGCATTGTATACGGTATACACTCTTAATGAAGCCCAATATTATATATAATTAACATGCTCTAATAAAACATTAAAAAGAAGATAGGATATTTTTTTGGTTATAGTTCTGGTTGATCCAGGAAGTGTGGAATTCTGGCCTCTGTCAATTATTTAACAGTCCTATGACCTTGGTCTGGGTTTGTCTTGGCTCAAGGGTACAGTCCCTCATGACAAGGAAGTTGAGGCAGGGAAGTGACGAGACTTGCTCGATGCAGTTTTCGGCATCATATCTACGATTAGGAAGCAGAGCGATGGACGCCTGTGTTCACATTCCCCCTTTGTATACAATCTTGAGTTGCAGCCCAGGGAATGGCTGAACCCACAATAGGACATCTTCCTAAATTTAGTTAACCTAGTTAAGATTATCCCCCATTCCCACAGGTCCATCTTCCAGTGGACTTAAGATCTCAACTAGAAAATTGAAATTCGCGATTATAGGTCTTTTAAGAGGTCATCATGAGGTTGTTAGGACCAATCCTAATCTGATTTGACTGCTGCGCCTCTGCCCTTGTAAGTTAAAGGGGGCTGTGAAGATGCCCCAGTTGGGGAAGGGTGCTTGCTGATAGTGTGGAGAGTACCTGCATTTGATCCCCAGAATCCACACGGTGAAGAGAGAACTCACTTTCGAAAACGGTCCCCTGACTTCACACGTAGGCCATAGTGCATGCATGCACAGCCAAATAAAGCAACATCCATTTAAAAATGAACAAATTGGAATATAAACAGACACCAAGGGAAGATCACACAAAGTCAGGGAGGAGGCAAGCCTCAGAAAGAGGCCGAAACATCTTCTTCTCACAGCCTTCTGCAGCCAGTCTTAGCTACTTTCTTCTTTTTCTCCCCCTTTACACCCCTGGTTTCACTCCCTATCACTAGATAGGAGAAAAAGAAGGAGAGAGAGGAGAGAGAGATCCTGAACCTATTTTCTTTCTTATTATTTCTTCTTTGAGCACCACTACTAACCACAACCAACCTCCCTGGATGACCAACAACCATCCACACCTCTCACGGCCCCCTAACATCTATATACCCTCTGAAATGTGCTGAGAATTCCAAATGTCACACAGTTACTGGAACCATCTGAAGCTGGCAAATCATCATGCCCCTGCTGGAGCATGAGGCAAGTCATAGTCAGCTGCTGTGAACAATCTGAAGCAGCCTGATATCCCACACCTGGGAGTAAAACAAAACCATATTCTTATACTTCTCTGTGTGTGTGTGTGTGTTTTAAGAAACCAAAATCCCCAAACTGTCACTATAGCCCTCAGAAGGAACCTACTTTGTAGACACTGTGATGTTGCGATTTTGTATCCAGGACCTTGAGAAAATAACTATCTCTGATTCAAACCAGTGGATGCTTTTGTTTGCCCCCAGAAAACTCACAGAAACTAAAGAGAGTAAAGTCAGAAACTCTAAAATCGGATGCTGAGCTTGCACAGAAATGCCAGGGTTTACAGCTCATCACTCACAACTTTGTAATTTTTTGTCAGTTTTTCCCCCCAGGGGAACTAACTTTGCTATTTCATGTTTGATACTTTCTTGTCTCTGTCATGGAAACAATAGTAATAATAATAATAATAATAATAATAATAATAAACCCACTTTATTGGATTAACTGTGTGTTTTAGTTAGGGTTTGCATTGCTGTGAAGAGACACCACAAACAAGGCAACTCTTATAAGGACACCATTTAAATTGGGCTGGGTTACAGGTTCTTGATAGTCCATTATCATGAAGGTGGGAACATGGCAGCATCCAGGCAGGCATGGTGGAGAAGCTGAGAGTCCTACATCTTCATCTGAAGGCCACTAGGGGAAGACTTGCTTCTAGGCAGCTAGGATGAGGGTATTAAAGCCCACGCCACAGTGGCACACCTACTCCAACAAGGCCATACCTTCTAACAGTACCACTTCCTATGGACCAAGCGTGTTCAAACCACCACACTGTTGTGCTGTCTGTAAGATATTATGGAATGGTGGGATAAGTTCATCAATACTGCTATATTACTATCTGAGATAAGGTATATGAAGTCATATGCTCTAGGAATGGTCTGTCAACCTTTAGAAAAAAAATTCTCTTTGCATGTTAATCTAATATTTAATGATAACTTTGAGGCATTGGCATCGATACTAGCTTAGGAACTATTTGAAAAGGTGTTTATGTGTACTTCTCTTCCCAGACTGACCACTCCTGGGACATCCAGGGCTTCGGTCATCACGTTTAACATCCCATTGGGAAATGCTATTGGAATGTGAAGAGATCCGAACGAGCCTTTACCCTGAACCTGTGAAAAAGCCAAGCGCAGTGACAAACCCCTGAAATCCCAGCACTGGGGATGCAGAGACTGGAGACGGTAGTTTATTGACCAGTTAGTCTAGCTGAATCCATGAATTCCAGGTTTAGTGAGAATCTTAAAAAGTGGAAATGAATAGACAAAGATGCTGAACATTGACCCTTGACCTCTACATGCAACTGCATACACAAGAATATGTATACACACATATAGCACACATGCATGCAAACATACGCACAAGACTAAATTGCTGTTTCCAGTCCTCTATCTAGAATTAAAAGAGGTAGATTGGTAATCATCGTGAATGAGATGATATATTTACATAAATATACTCTGTTCCAAAGAAGAATAAAATTCAAGTGACTTCATACTTTCCTTTCTTTAATGGAATAATTCTAAAGATTTATTTATTTATTATATGTAAGTACACTGTAGCTGTCTTCAGACACTCCAGAAGAGGGAGTCAGATCTTATGGGTGGTTGTGAGCCACCATGTGGTTGCTGGGATTTGAACTCAGGACCTTCAGAAGAGTAGTGGGGTGCTCTTACCTGCTGAGCCATCTCACCAGCCCTGGAATAATTCTAAACTAAAAAGAAAAACCTGGAATTCTTTAATGGTATATTATTGCCATTATTTGAACCCTTAGCTTAAGACCTGTTATCAGGAAGCCTGGCTTGAGAGGGTGGTTTCTGGAGTCACTGATATTATTTTTACGAGCAGCCTAGTTTATTTGGAAAACCACTCTTCCTGTCAACATTTAGTCAGAGGTGACCTCATGATGTGTACCTGGAAAAAACAATTTATTCACTTCATCAAAAAATTCAAGCTCTGAAAATTGAGAAAGAATAAAATCTTAATTAGCTTGCTTTATACGACTTTTTTCAATTAAAGAAAAACAAAGGGATTTAATTAAGATTAAAAATGCTAAGGAAAATGCAAATCAAAACAACCTTGAGATTCCACCTCACACCAGTCAGAATGGCTAAGATCAAAAATTTAGTGACAGCAGATGCTGGTGAGGATGTGGAGAAAAAGGAACACTCCTCCATTGCTGGTGGGATTGCAAGCTTATACAACCACTCTGGAAGTCAGTCTGGCGGTTCCTCAGAAAATTGGACATAGTACTACCGGAAGATCCAGCAATACCTCTCCTAGGCATATATCCAGAAGATGTTCCAACTGGTAATAAGGACACATGCTCCACTATGTTCATAGCAGCCTTATTTATAATAGCCAGAAGCTGGAAAGAATCCAGATGACCCTCAATAGAGGAATGGATACAGAAAATGTGGTACATTTATACAATGGAGAACTACTCAGCTATTAAAAACAATGAATTTATGAAATTCTTGGGCAAATGGATGTATCTGGAGGATATCATCCTTAGTGAGGTAACCCAATCACAAAAGAAGTCACTAGATATGCACTCACTGATAAGTGGATATTAGCCCAGAAACTTAGAATACCCAAGATACAATTTGCAATACATAAGAAAACCAAAAAGAAGGAAGACCAATGAGTGGATACTTCATTCCTCCTTAGAATAGGGAACAAAATACCCATGGAAGGAGTTACAGAGACAAAGTTTGGAGCTAAGAAGAAAGGATGGACTATCCAGATACTAACCCACCTAGGGATCCATCCCATAATCAGCCACGAAACCCAGACACTATTGCATATGCCAGCAAGATTTTTGTTGAAGGGACCCTGATATAGCTGTCTCATATGAGGCTATGCCAGTGCCTGGCAAATACAAAAATGGATGCTCACAGTCTATTGGATGGAACACAGGGTCCCCAATGGAGGAGCTAGAGAAAGTACCCAAGGAGCTGAAGGGGTCTGCAACCCTATAGGTGGAACAACAATATGAACTAACCAGTACCCCCAAGCTTGTGTCTCTAGCTGCATATGTAGCAGAAGATGGCCTACTCGGCCATCATTGGGAAGAGAGGCCCCTAGGTCTTGCAAACTTTATATGCTCCAGTTCAGGGGAATGCCAGGGTCAAGAAGTGGGAGTGGGTGGGTAGGGGAGCAGGGCGGGGGGAGGGTATGGGGAACTTTCAGGATAGCATTTGAAATATAAATAAAGAAAATATCTAATAAAATAAAATAAAAAATACTAAAGAAATAGGTTGCATTGGTAGTTATGAAAAGACTCAACTTTTGAATAAGGTCATTGTTAGTTTGTAGAGACTTTAGTGGTGTTTTTCTTTCCAAATAAAAAATGTGCTGGGTTTCTTAATTCATGACGTTTATGCTTCCTTTTTTATTTTGATTGATCTGAATGTTTAATTTTTTATAGGTTTTTTGTTTAAACATTTTTTATTATTAGATATTTTCTTTATTTACATTTCAAATGCTATCCCCAAAGCCCCCTATACCCTCCTGACGTTTATGCTTCTTAATTTGCTTACTGGAGCATCATCGACAGCATAGTCGAGTGCAGTTTTAAAACTAGCTTAATGATGGATTCTGCCTCCGTAAGAATGTCCACCGTTTCCTTTATTCTCCTTTTCAAAATAGGCAGCTATTCTTCAGATACTTTCTGGTAGAGTTTAGACCTGCATTGTTGTTCAACCCCTGGCTTAGAATAACCTTAGCCACCC
Organism: Mus pahari; assembly: GCF_900095145.1. Classification (NCBI taxonomy): domain Eukaryota; kingdom Metazoa; phylum Chordata; class Mammalia; order Rodentia; family Muridae; genus Mus; species Mus pahari. The sequence goes on from NC_034610.1 coordinate 32,371,094, forward strand.
CAGTCACTGACTCCAAATGTGTGCTTAAATTGGTTTTCCTTTAGATTTCTTTGCTTTGTTTCATGTGTATGCATGCCTTGCCTGCATGAAGGCATGCACACCACAGGCATGCCTGGTACCCTTGGAGATCACGAAAGGGCATTAGATTTCCTGTAGTTGGAGTTATGGTTGCTTGTGAGCCACAACTGTAGTTAAACAATGTGTAAAAACAAACATTTAATTAGATTTTAATTATCATTTTAACCAAGCTTTCTTCTTTCCCCTGTTTTTCTCTTCCCTTCCCTCCCTCCTTCTTTCCCCTTTTCTTTCCCCCTCCTTTCCTCTCTCCCTCTTCTTCCCTGCCGACAAGGACTTACGTAGTTGAAACTGACCTTGTAACCAAGAATAGCTTTACTTCAAATTCTTGATCCCCCCCCTTTACCTCCCGTCTCTACCTCCCAAGTGCTGGCATTACAGGTATGTGACACCATGCCCTGCTCCTAAGCATTTTCTCACATGAAGGGCTTTGTATACATGTGAAAGGCCATGAACACACATGAAGGGCTGTGAACACACACGAAGGGCTGTGAACACACATGAAGGGCTATGACCACACATGAAGGGCTATGAACACACATGAAGAGCTATGACCACACATGAAGGGCTATAACCACACATGAAGGGCTATGAACACACCAGGTGAGACGAGGATTGTTCCACTAATCCTGTTAGATAACTAGTCTCCAGGTTTTGTTTCCACAGTGCAGCACTGAACACTTTTATGTACATGAGATAGTTTCACTTACTAGTAAGCCATTCTCTTTAGAACTGTGTAGGGAGCTGGTGAGATGGCTTCATGGTGCTTGCCGTCAAGCCTGACAGCCCGAGTTTGATCCCCGGTACCCACATGGTAGAAGGAGAGAACCCATTATTGCAGGTTGTACTCTGATCTCCACATGTGGCACATAGGAATGAATTAAAATGTAATAAAAAATTTAAAAGACCTAGGTAAGGTCCCACGATAATGATATTAATCCCTTCTGAGCGATTTCTCATGGGAGACCAGTTCCTAATGGCTTATTTACAACATTCTAGGCTTTTTCTAGATAATTACATCAACATTTCAGGGAGTGTTGCCCCCCTTTGACCTAGTCATCTTCCACTGGATTCCTCCTTTAAACGATGCCACACCGGGGATCAAGCTTTTTCTGCAGCAACCTTTGCATGCACAGCACAGCACAGCAGCTTCTGAGCTTTGGGACAGCTGGCACTGCGAGCCAGGTAACTCAGTGTGGTGTCAGGCCATCCTGTCTGCTGTAGGATGTTCTGGATTGCTCCAGGTCTCTGATCACTCGATGCCAGTAGGACCTGATCCAGGCCCATTGATACCAAACTCTGTATCAGACATAGGTACATGAACCTGGGAGGAGAAAATTCCCACAGGGTGGAAAACCACCACATATAAGGAAGTATATTGTGAGAGAAGACACAAGGTGAATTACCCAGAAAGACCAGGCAAGACAAAAGCAGGAAATAGGAAATAGGGGATAGGAGATCTTATTGGGAGAGGTTCATGGAACCTCTTGATGGAAGCAATGGCAGATTGTAGTAGTCAAAGAAGTGAGCAAGGCATGAGAAATGGGGAAGCAAGGAGGGCTTTGCTCCATGGAGGCTTCGAATAGAGTGACTGGGATTCCCTGTGTGGAGCCTAAGGTGGACCCCAAAGCAGCTTTTATTTCTTCATTTCTCATTTTCTCAGATTTCTTCTATCAAGTGTCCATCTCTTTGTTCTTTTTCTTGCATTCTTTCTTTCTCCATACTTCCTTTCTCAATTCTTTTCTCTGCTAAGATAGAAGAGTTTTTAAGTGAGAGGAAAGACAATGTGTTGACATAGAATCCATTCTTCAGCCACTATCTCATGGGGTACAAGTTTTCCCAAACTTTTCTCTGATTCCTTTCTATGGGAGGAGCGTCCTTTCTCCTCCAATTTCCTACTGCAACCCTTCCTTCCCCACTCAATAGTCACACCAAGTATTACCTGTGTAGTTGTTACTATCTAGGGTTATTGATCAGGGTTAATATGCTTGGCCAGTTCACTAATTAACAGGAAAAATATTGAGTGTGTTACATAGCATTGGTGAAAAAAAACAAAACAAAACAACTCAGACATAGAGAACAAAAACAGACAGAATCAGCCAGTAAAGACAGGCTTTTTTATTAGGGGTGAGGAAACACATGTTACGGAACAAGCACACGGAAAGAAAGACTTTCCATAAAGTAGAGGTGAGAGCTACCGGGGAAGAAGCTGGGCCCTTCCTTGAGGGCTGGGGGTTTCAAAGACTATAAATGGGCTTCTGCCCCAATTTAGTGTTGGCCAGTTTGAGGAAAGACAGGATGGCAGATTGGCTCACAACTGTCGTATAAATACGTGAGGTTCTGGGCTTGAACTTGTTGGGCCAGTCCATCAACAGGGGGCCTTATTGGTGAACGAAAAGTCCACAAGGCCTTTGTTTTAAACTTCAGGTTTTTGTCTCAGGTCAGAAGAGTGAGAAAGAAGCCAGCCATCTTTCTTACCTAGTCATGGCCCCTGTCCCTGTCTGACTGCCTATCCGGGATCTATCTTCTTGTCCCTTACAGCTGTGTTTTTTTGCACACTTGAATGTTATACAATTCATTCATATATTTTTTCACCCTATAACTTTTAGCTTAGTATAATGATTATATAATTTCTTACATTTTAAAATTAAAACTTAATCCCAGTGTTCCTGAAGTATAGAAACTTTTATATTTCAATATTTGAATAATTCCATGGAAGCACTAGGCACATTTTTATAAAATTTTTTTCTCTTATGCAATAGGCACATTATCATAAAAGTTACAAAAATATGTTGGATGGAATGATAATTACAGTAACTTAGGCATTGAATTATAAGTGAGAAATTTTACATATTACAAGAGAAAAGTGTAGTGGTTAGATAGAGAACCTTGAGTTCAAAATATTTTATGGTAAGTTTCCGGAAGAGAAGAATTAGCATCTTCTAAGATATGAGGAAATAGCCCAGCTGATTGGCCTGTGAATTCTGTAGTTTTTTTTTTTTTTTGTTTTTGTTTTTTTTTTTGGAATTGGTGATTGATGTGGGAGAGTCCAACCCCTTCTGGTTGGTGCCACCCTAGGATAGGTGCTCTGGAGTTATTAGGGAAGCAGGCGGAGGAAGGCATGAGTAACAAGCCAGTAAGCACTGCTCACCCGTGGGCTCGGCTTCAGTTTCTCCCTTCAGGCTTCTGATTGGAGTTCCTGCACTGAATTCCCTCAGGGATGATAGACAGTTACCTGAAACCATGAGCTGAAATCAACCCGTTCTTCCACCAACTTGCTTTTGGTCACGGTCTTTATCACAGCAGTAGAAACCCAACTAAGATAGATGACAAGCCAACGTCAAGCTAATATGTCAATGCATTTCTTCTATAAAGCCAGGTAGGCGGTCAATGGCTTTCAGTTAGAATTATGAGGAGAAAGAAACATTTCTACTTTGATGTTGAACAGTCTGCTGAAAGCCAACCATATAGGTCGCATTGATCTAATTTGCCATTGGGGTCCTTTAACTGGGTCACTTGATCTCATGAGTAGCCCAGGTGACTGAAGGTAGGAACACTCATCCACAGAGGTTCTAGTGCACCATTGCTTATGTCTCATGGAGGCCATTGGTTCTGGTTTCAGGTACCAGACTCCATCACACTTTTTGCACTGAGGTCTTTGTTTATGCCCAATGACTCTAGCCAATGGAATGCTTTTATTTTGAAGTCTTAATTTGGTGAGGCTGAAGAAGACTGTATTTTTTCCAAGTACTGTTTTTAATGAATCTCTGTCCATCTGCTCCACTAGGTTACCTGCAGATCGTTAAGCATCTTGGGCCAATCCTCTGACTTTTAGGTCATTGAGAACTTATTGAAGTAAGTCTAGTTTAAACTGTAGTCTCACAGCACATTCAAGATTCTTCTTTATCCGTGGCAGGCAGGCCTTCTGGCTTGAAAGATACTGAGCGCAGGAGGCACATGTCCTGTCCTTCTGTTCCATTCCTGTATTCAAATTGGAGGACTTAAAGATGAAGAGCCAGGATGGAGACACCAACCGTACATCCATGCTGTCGCTTCCTTTGCAGTGAGCTACGGCTGAGGCTGCCTTTCCTGTGGCAGCCATCTTGAGGCTGATTGTCCCATGGATGTGTGAATACGCTCTGGGGAGACCATATGAAGCCTCCTCACTGTGTGATTCTCTTTCTGGAAGGTCTGGCATTAGCTCAACCTTTTTCAGCTCGTTCCACACCCTTACCTCACCCCTAGAAGTCTGCCCTGATATTTGATGCCACCTCTTGTCTGGCACACCTTCAGACTGGGGTGCCTGAAAGTCTACTTCCTCTCAGCACCTGCCCCCCAAAGGAGATACAGGAGATACAAGTGGCCATTCCATGTCAAGAATAGAAACTCATGTTCCTCACCCCTGCATGTCCATTTCCGTTTCTTCTACGCAGATCAATGATGAGAAAAGCATCCATTTCACTACCTCGGGATGACACTTTTGCCTTTTGTGGTGTCTCTAATCTTGACATTCTTTTCATGCTGGGCATCTTTGTTAAGAGGTATTGTCTGGCATATTACATGGATTCTTAGCTCTCTACCTACTAGAGGAAAATGATGGTGATCAAAAGACATTTTCATGTTCTCCCAAGATCTAGTAATAGGGTGACTAACTTTCATACGTTAGGGACTGAAAGTCCCACACCACGATGGAAAGGTAGAAGATCTCTTTCCTAAGTCTATCCACACCGACCAAGCCTGTGAACCTGGCAAAAAAAGCTTTGCAGAGATGATTATTTCAATGGGACCTTCATCCTGGACAGTTTAGGTGAGCTTGTTTTAATCACAAGGCTCCTTCTAAGGGGGAGGCAGGGAGGACAGATTCAGAGAAACAGCAGAAGTGGGAGTGATGCAGTTTCTGGCATAAAGGTAGGAGTGGAGCCAGGAGGCAAAGAAGGCAGGAAGCCTCTAGAAGTCAGAAAAGCCCAGGAATTGATTGTCCCCTGGAGCCTGCAGAAGGAACGTAATCCTGTCAGCACCTTGGTTTTAGTTTAATGAGGCTTGTGACCTCCAGCACAGTGACAGGGAGTATGCATTGCCTTAAGCCACAGAGTTTGTCTTAATTTCTGATGGCGGTGGTTGGAAACTGAGGCATTCAGGAAACTCCTCATCCAGCCCCAAACTAGAATTGTTTATCCTGGGAGGGAACTGCTCCTGGTCAAGAAGTGGCATCGTGATTTGCAGGAGTGTTTTACCTGAGCCTTGCTCAGTCGGCCTCGAGAAAGGCTCCATCCCTCTCTCTCTTCTATGATGAGGAAGAAATTGTCTCTCACTGCGGGGGTGGGAAAAATTACATTCCCCCACAAGGAAGTTACTCAAAGGCCTCCTTTTCCTGTCTCCGCTAACTCAGTCCTCGGGCAATTTTGAGTGGGATTGAACTTGTGTGATGTCAGTTCTATGGATGCAACTGACGCCGTAAATTCTGCCTCCTTCAGATTCCAGCTGATGGGATTATTTCCTCATCCTCAGCTCTGGCTTTTCTAAGGCAAGGGCAGATCTCATTCGGTCTCAGTTCATTCGCAGTCGCTCAGAAGCAACTGTGGGTAAATCCTTCCACAGTTTGCAAAAGGTAACTGAAGTTTTTGGCTCTCCATAACTAAGATGATCTGGTTTGGAACTTGACATCCTCCTGCTTCAAAGTTTTGAATGCTGGGATTGTAGGCGCATGCCCTCACCCCTGGCAGAAAATGTGGTTTTAGTTAAAATACTCCTGATTCCCACCCATGATGGATTGCTATTGCTAGCTAGTGATTTAGGTAGAGTTCACAACTGCCCAGCTAAAACCTCCCTAGCCCTGGCTGTGGATGAGTGATTAAGATCTGGCCCTAAGGACATTAGTGACTCCTGGGTCATGTCCATAGAAGGAAATGACTTATGCTTCCTCTCTCTTTTCCCTTGGGAGGAAATGCAAATAAAGTGCTGGTGAGTTAGCCTTACTGAGTACCTGAGGATGGGAAAACCACAGGATAGCTAAACCTGTATCCTTGGATGACCTAATAGAGGGGAGCTGGCTCTCCACCCTTCCTAGCACACCAATGACATCATCTACAACCTTAAACAGAACCCCTGTTCATTTTTTTTTTTTTTTTATGTTCTGTATGATAGCTTTAACCATCAACTTGACATAGCCCGGAGTCTCTGTTGTGAGATTGTCTAGATCAGATCAACCTGTGAGCATAACTGTGGGAGATTGTTCAACGGTGTAAGAGGGCCCACTGTGAGCAGCACCATTCCTATGCTGGTTGATCTGGGCTGCATGAGAAAGGTGAGCGTGGGCTGGCAAGCGGGTGAGTGACTGCATGAACAAGCCAACAAGCAGCCTTCTTCCATGGTTTCTGTTTTAAGTTTCTGTCATGATCTCCCCCAATAATAAAGTGTAACTTATAAGAAGAAATAAGCCCTTTCCTAAGTTACCCATGGTCATGGCAGTTGTCACCATAACAGAATGAAACCAGAATAGTTCTTTAAAACTGTGTGATGTTGATGTTTTTGATAATACTTAGCTGTTGTTAAAACATAAGAACAAGGCATGTGGGGTTGAGGGGATAATGGCATGGCAGATCCAATGCTATCATTATTATGCCATCCACAGTCCTCTGATAATTCTGTTCCTTGTAGCAGCAGACAGCCAGTGGTATCTCTCATTCTTCAAGACCTGGCTTGGCCAGTACCTCCTTCACGCCCTCGTTACACATGCCCATCTCCTGGAGTGCCCTTTCTGAAGCTGCGTGTAGTCTCTCAGTGCCACATGGTTCCTCTGGATCCAGAAGGAAAAGAAACTGAGAGGCACAGCTGGAAAATGAACCACATGTCCACTGGAGATGTCCTCTCAAAGCTCTGTGGTGGCAGGTGACTGTGGTGAGCTGCTATATAGTCTGGATCCCAGGCTGCTGCTTTTGAAATATCTATGTTTGATTAGCAGATTCAGTTGTGCATTTTTATGGAAAGCATGAACTTATGAATTCATGTATGTGTCTATAGTAGCCTGGCTAAATTAATTAGCATATCTTTTCTCCCACCCTTCTTATCTCTTTCTGTGTGTGGTATATGTGTGATAAGAAGCTCTAAAACCTCTTCTGGTAACCTTTTCAAGTATATAGTGTATTGTTTTAACTATAGTTACCATGACTAAGATACATTTTTTTTTCAACTGAAAAGAATAATTCAATTTAAGAGAAAGAGGAGAAAAGTCACACCCTAGGCCATAGTATCTATCTATCTATCTATCTATCTATCTATCTATCTATCTATCTATCTATCTCATACATGTACATATACATGCATACACACACAGAGACACATACACACATATATATGACAAAAGATTTGTATATAAATAAAGAACTCTCCAAACTCAATGACCAAACTACTGAATGAGAGGACAGGCTATTTCATTAAAGAGATTTATGGATAGCAGAGAAATCCTTAAACAAGGATGTTTAACATCACTAACCATCTGGGGATTTCAAAATTCCATCAAATGCTCATTTTAGAACCCCTCAAATGAACACACGTGAACCTCTGCAAACATTATCTGGGACAGGGAACATTTAGGACTTTGATCTACTGCTATGAGTACAAAGGAAACAACCCTTCAGAAGTTAAATGTATATATACTTGTGACCCAGGATCTCCTCTCCTGGGTGTTTACTCAAGTGAAATGGACACCCATGTTCCCACAAAAACCTGTGTGTGAATGTTTATAGCGGCTTTCTTCCTAATCACTCCAAACTGGAAACAAACCAAATGTAATGGGTAAACAAAATTTGATACATTTACATAGCCTCGTAATCCTACACTTAGCAATAAAAGGAATAGGTTACTGACAGATGGAGCAACATCACAAAGTCTTCCACGCATCATCTCAGTGACAGCAGACAAATGCCACACACTGTAAGGTTTTATTTTATGTAGCGAATGGCAGGATAATCTTGCAAACGCGAGATGAAGACACACGATCGATCAGTGGATGCCGGGAGCTGGGGCTGGGGAGAAAGTTGAACTGCAAAAGAACAGAACGGGTTTGATCAGGGTGGAGCTGTTTTGCTGTCTGAATTATATATTTATTCCATTGGCATGGTGGTTACAGAATACCATACCTGTTTGAACCCACTCTGCACTGGAAAGATTAACATGTCGGAACTTGAACAACTCTGCACCAGAAAGATTAATATCTGTTACGTGAACTGTACCTTACTGTCAAATGGAAAAAATGAATAATGTGGTAAGCTTACAAAAATCATTCATTTAATTTTATGTATACCTGTGTTTTGCTTGCATATATGTGTGTGCATCGCACATATACTTGGTACCCACAGAGGCTTTGGGTCCTCAGGGACTGGTGTTGTATATAGATGCTTGCGAATCACTATATAAGTGCGGGGATCAAACCTGGGCTCCCTGGCAGAATACTCAGTGCTCTTAACTGCTGAGTGATCTTTCCAGCCCCCAGAGTAAGATTTTAATGAAGCTCTTGTGCTTTAGTGTTATATAGCATGCACACGGTATCAACTGTGATTATGCACCAAGAATATCTTCTTTCTCCATGTCATCCAAAGTGAGTCCTATCTTCCAGGGCCTAAGACTACTGAAAACTTGATGTTTATGATAAGAGTAAATCATTTTCTCTTCACAGCAATGGAAATAGCTTACACTTCGATACTATAACTAAAACTTTGTTCATCTTAAACAAAACAGTGTGTTATGTTTTTATAGCCAGTTAGTACTGACTAACTAAACAACCAATATTCCTTTCTGTTTGTTTGTTTTCTGAGCCAGGGTATCTTTATTCTGCAGCCCTGGCTGTCTTGGGATTCTCTATGTAAACTAAGCTGGTCTTAAGGTCAATAGCCAGCATAACTCAATGTTCTTGAGCATCTTTTTATTCTTGCATGGAGAATCCAAAATGTAAGAGGTTAAAGGCATTGCCAAGGCTTTACAGTGAGGGCTTTGATAAGGACATGCCAGCTGTGACCCCTGGGAGCATGCTCAGTCTACAAAATCAAACTAAAAAAGAAGTCTAGATGGAAACATTTGACTTACTCTGGAACTGTAAGACTTGAAAACAACCACTATTTTTAAAGATTTTTATTATACAGCTGGTACATATTTATTCTATAGAGGTTAGAAAATATGGATAACTTGATTTAAGAAGTTGCATCTACATAGCCAGGTTTGGTGGCATACACCTTTAATCCCAGCACTCAGAAGGCAGAGGCAGGCAGATTTCTGAGAGTTCGTAGGCCAGTCTGGTCTACAAAGAGAGAGAGTTCCAGGACAGTCAGGGCTATGTCTTGAAAAATCAAAAATCAAAATAAAAATAAAATAAAAAAGAAAGAAAAAATGCACATAAAATATATTTTATTTTAAATGCAGAAGGAAAAGTCCCTTCCTTCCTTCCTTCCTTCCTTCCTTCCTTCCTTCCTTCCTTCCTTCCTTCCTTCCTTCCTTCCTTCCTTCC
>NC_034610.1:32380992-32390076 GCF_900095145.1 Mus pahari
TTCCTTCCTTCCTTCCTTCCTTCCTTCCTTCCTTCCTTCCTTCCTTCCTTCCGTTCTTCCTTCCTTCCTTTCTCCCTCCTTCCCTCCTTCCCTTCCTTCCTCCCTTCCTCTATCCTTCCTCTATCCTTCCTCTATCCTTCCTCCCTTCCTCCCTTCCTCCCTTCCTCCCTTCCTCCCTTCCTCCCTTCCTTCCTTCCTTCCTTCCTTCCTTCCTTCCTTCCTTCCTTCCTTCCTCCCTCCCTTCCTTCCTCCCTCCCTCCCCCTCCCTCCTTTCCTTTCTTCCTTCCTTATCACTGTGGGTAATTCTCTTCTGGCACTCAAATCACTACCAGAAATTTCTTTCTTTTTTTTTTTTTTTTGAGGTGAAGTCCCCACCATCAGCATTTTCCTCCTCTTACCACACTATGGGCTCGCTTTGGCTCTTCAGAGTCGAGGAGTCTCCCGCTCCTCAGTGAGAAGAAGTCAGAGAATCTTGGAGCCTTCAAGCTTTCTGATACTTTCATGGCAGTGAAGTTCATCCCTGGCAGATGTCCAGAGTAGAAGCATCATGGAAAACATAGTCTGTCTTTAAGGCAGACAAAAACTGAGCTCTTATCTCATATGGTGCACACAGTCGGGAGATGAAATAATGATTTGGGGGAAGATAAGTATGTACCACCATTTGTAGGTCACTCATCATGACAATCCTATGTGCAAGTACCCCCGTCCTTAGGAGAATATGGTGGATTCATAGGCTAAGAGACTTGTGTAAGGAACACACTGAGTAGGTTCTGTGGGCTGAGTTTGAGCTCAGTCTTACTCAAGAGCCCACTTCCTTAATGGGGACTCTGAAGGGGCAAGATTCTTAACTTCTTTGAGGAAAACTTATGGGGGGGGGTAATACATTAGTTAGCCCGACTCCATGTGACAAAGTACCAGACACAGACAATCGAAGATTGAAAAGAATGTGTCTGGGCTCGTGGCTTTAAAAGGCTCGGTCCATAGATACTGGGCTTCATGTCTCTGGTGAGGTAGAGTATCAATGTAGTTGGGAAATTTGGTAAGCAGACAGGAAGCACACTAAAAGATGGTGAGGGTTGTTATACCATTCCACGGCTCGCCTCTCCTGACCTACTCTCTAGGCTGCACCTCTCAAAGTTTCCATACTTTCCAAAATAGTGTGGGGGTTGAGAACCAAGAGTCCAAACATATGATCCTATGAGGGACATTTTACATTCAAATTGTCACAGGATGGTCAGAAGTTATTTTTAAAACACACACACAAAAAGGGAGATTACCTGTCTAGATTCTCACCAAGTAGAATTAGCCAGGTGCCATATTTATTTTCAGGACTTTCTTTTAAAAAAAAAGAGAAAGAGATACATCATTTGTGGAGCAAGTTTTGCCATTAGTAACAAACAGGTAAGAAATAAAACCCCTGCCTTCTTGATGTTAATGCTGAAGTAGATGAGAAAGAGACAGAGCAAAGACCTAAACATTGAAGCATAGCAACAGTTAGCAAGTGGTGTCTTAGCACCAGACCGCCTTCCGCCTGGTTTTCAATGCAGGGGTAAGCTGGCTGACAAATGCGCGAGCCCATCCTTGGATACTTCCTCTAGTGGGTACCAGAAGGAGCCTGGCTGGCAGGGAGAGGCAGGTGGGGCGTGTGAGGTCTGTGTTGGATGTCTTACAGAGCTACATCATCGGACTTCATCAGCAACACCGGCAGGGGCTGCAGGTACCCTACCTTTGTTGATTCAATTCCAGCCTGGTAGGGACTTTCTCTCTTCTTCTCAGGCTTCTAAATTTTAGTAAGATGCAAACCCTTTCTTTTGCTCCCTAATCTTGAGGGGCAGCCATGGATATGTTTTGGAGTTTTCACAGTCTTGGAAACTTGGTGTTTTTTTTTTTTTTTTTTCTTTTTTGCATTGGAGGTTTAGAAATAACCATTTACCATTTATTTTTTTGTCTCCCAGTTCTGCCAGGATAACTGGTGTGGGTTCTCTTTCATTCCTCACCATACCTTTGTTGGTGAAGGTAAACTTGAGTCATGGTTTCAAGATTGTAGCAGCCCCTGGGGCTTTGGGATGGCCTTCCATACGAGGCTTATTTTGGAGCTAGTCTTTATAAGAGTCACATGTGTATTCTCTCTCTTAGCTTATTGGTTTTTATAAACTCAGTTTGTTCAATGTGCCTGGTTGGCAAGGTTCTTGGCAATGAGCTCAGGCAAAACCAGTTCATGGCAGAGAACTATCGAAGGTGGTCCTAGCCACATCCCTGCCTTGATGCCGTCGGCTTGGGATGTGCATGCTTCTGGTACCCTTTCTCTCACTCTGTGGTCCAGGCTACTGAAAAAGCCAGTCATGACTGATGGATCCTCAGTGTGTATGAAAACTGGGACAAAGGGAAGCGTGGACAGTCTCATCAGCAAGGGGGTAGGGCTATGACAGTGTGGCATTCATGTTCCCTAAGGGAGCAGTCTACCAGTTAGATTGGCATGCCTGGATTCTTCTCTTAGCCGAACAATGATACAGACATTCAGCCAATATCGGCTCCATGAGAATTCTTTTCTCTAGATGTCATACGAACTAATCATGTATTTATCTATGTATCTTAAATATCCTTTTTGCACATGGGTCTGACCATTCCCCTCTTTCATATTTAATGAGCACCAGAGGCTGACTGCTATTATCTTTATTTCTGAACTTAACTTGTAAGATGACGTCATCTGAAAGCAGATATCACTTAACATATATTGTTTTAACTGGGGTCATGACCTTGCTTCTGATACTTCACGTGGTAACTCATGGTAACACTCAGGGATTGGCTTCAGTCCAATAGTATGTCAGAGGGAAAGGCATGGGCAGGACTGTAGTCAAGCAGGGCACTCAGCAAAGTAGGAACTAGTATGCCTTGCTTAGGGGCAACCTCCCAGTTGGCCAGAGGAGAGAATTTATGTGGGACCTGTGGTGGGTGACTGATGTGGGTCAGTTTCAGATTGTGGAAAACTTGGGATTCCAGGCTAAGGAGTTCCTACCTTATATAGGCATCAGGGAGCTTTTGTAGGCTTCTGTGTGCGGCTTGGGGAGTCAGAGTTGAATCTCAGCCTCATGAGTCCAAGTTCAGAGCTCTGCAATACAGTCCTTGTTCTCTCTCTCTCTCTCTCTCTCTCTCTCTCTCTCTCTCTCTCTCTCTCTCTTCTTGTTTTTATAAAACGTTACTTTCAGTAATGATGCTGGTTGGAACCGTGCTTGAAAGGGGGTGAGTGGTTGGAGGGAAGATGGAGGGACTGAGGGAGTTTAAAGAAGCGGGAGAGAAAACACAAACACAGACCACAGAAGAGGAAAGTGAGCTATTGGTTATTATTTCCAATCCTGTGGATATGAAACTCCATCCCAATTGTGGGAAGCTGAGAAAGGCCACAGCAAAATAGGAGAGAAGCAGTCACATTAACAGTGATGCTCAGATGTTGGGAGAGTGAAGGTGTAGACTTACGTTATGGAAATATCTTTAACCTCAACCAAATTCCAAAGGCATTGTAAAAGAGAGCGCTGGCGAGGCTGGCTTTGCTATGCAGGGTCTTCGCCATTAGAGACCCACAAAATTGTAAACCTTGGAAACTGCTGTGCTTTAAAAAAAAAAAAAAAAATGGCTTCTGAGCCGTTGTCATTTAAAATGCATTTTTTCCAGCATCATTTCAAATGAGTCAACGCAGTATTTCCCCAACAGTGTGCACTTTCAGGCTCCAACTCAGTGTTTGTCTAGATCACAGATTTAGACGTGTTACGATTCTAAGCACCGATATGTCCTGAACTCCCAAGTGACTCCAGCTAGCAGGAATGAAAAAAAAAAAGTTTGATCAAAAGTGACCTAAAGTAACCTAGTGGGCTTCCCCACCTTGGCCTGTCTATCTTTTTCCTGCTGTGGCTCACAGTGGCTTCTTAGTCACCAGTGTTCTTCTCTGAAGCCAGGCCCCTGGTACTTCACACTCCCTTGCTCCTTGCTGTTTTCTGCCCTGTATTGCTTTGTGTCAGGGGATGTGCCTAAGGTGCTGATGTGATACACGTTAGGGTCTCCACAGGGGTCCCGGTGTTGCGTCCTCTGTCTTCATTAGGCATTGCGCTGGTGTGTGTTAAGAATTCCCCCGCACAGGAGGCACAGATAGCCACTGGTTATTTATTGGTCATCTTAAGGTCAAAGCTCTCACCGAGTTTGGTCTTGGGGGGTTTTGAAACAATACTTCTGTTGAGGTTCTCGCACCCCGAACCTTGGAAAGTGGGGAAAAGGACATTATTTCCCTTTAAGGTAAGAGTCACTCCCAGCAACCAACAGCGCACACATTTGAGTTGTGCCTCATTGTGCGATCTAGGAGCTTCTGGATCTCCAGGCCTGGCACGGAGGTCGTTCTCTGTGTTCTAATCCACCTGGCAGGCTGGAGCGCAGGCATCTCTTCGGTCTACCCTGAGACGCACTCTCTGCAGCCTCTGTAGAAGCTGGCAGCAGGCGGGCTGGGAGGATGCCCTGGAAAGGAGAGGCAACACTGCCAGGACTCTCCAGTTTCCTCTGCTGCCCCAGAGTGACCGCCTACCAACCAGCCTGTAAGAGAGGGCTCCTCCTGGGAGGCATGCTTGCCTTGGACTGCTTTGGTGACTCTAGTATGCCAGCTGCTGGCCTACCCCCTCATACCTATTAACAATTTCTTTTAGGGAAATTGAGCTCTTGGGTTGTAGAAACTAAAAACCCTATTAAGTTACTTTGTATTTGCAAGGCGGGGGGGGGGGGGAGCTGATTTTCAATCACTGGAGAACCTTTGTCAGTGCCATTCATCTGGAATGTTCTGCCCATCTCTACCCAGCAGCCACTTCTGGTTGCTTGACATGGTATGTTCTCCTCGAAAGCCTTTGCCAATTTTCCCAGCTTACCTCTCTTACGCATTGTTCGCACTGGAAATTCCTCCAGGGTGGTGGCTGATCGAGCTTGGCACGCAAATAGTACATACCACCATAACATTTTGTGCAGAGCTGGCTGCCAAATTAAATTGAGGTTTCTGTGTCTGCATAGTAATGGGAATTTGTTAAATTTAGGTAAAAAAATGTTTTGATATGGATAACTACTGATTTATTTCTAATGAAAACTATCTGGTTTTCTGTAGTAACCATAAAATGACTCATTGCTCCTAACAAGTGACGATATTTTAACAGCTCTGAAAAGGAGCTCTTCAGCTCCTTCATCATCAGATCTTCTTAGTATTTGTGCTTTGCCCGAATTCAGGAGAAAAAGACATTCTTAAAGTGTGTCGGTTGAACTCTTTCCCACAAAAGAACGTCGAATTAAAAGCAAAAGACTTGAGATATTTAAATATGAAATTCACTTTTTTTTTTTTTTTTGTTCACTTGAACTTAATGTGTGGGGCAAAGCTGGTCATGGAAAGAGCTAAGGTTGATGGAGACGGTGGGCAGTGAGGTGGATCTGCTACATGTATGTGCGTGTGTATGTGTGTGTGTGTACACATGATCATGTAGAAGCCAGACAAGAAGGATGTCCTATTCTACTATTGGTGTCCTATTCTACCATTCCTTCATCTTGTTCCATTGAGACAGCGTCTGTGACTGAACTTGGATCTAGACTGGGGACCAGCAAGCCAGAGTCTGTCTCCATTCACCGTGACAACAGGGTTGTAGGAGCATGCTAGGCTATGTCCAGCTTTTTATTAGTGGGTGACAAGGATTTGAACTCAGGTCTACATGCCTGCGTAGCTCATGTTCTCACATACTGAGCCATCTCTGTATACCCTAGACTTGCTACTTCTTGATGTCTGGTAGTTTTCCCTCAATAGTGAGGAGTCTTATTTAGCCAAGGAACATGGTCTTCTCAAGGACCCTCCCCCCTCCATTAACCTAGGATTTATTTTGCCAGGTAACAATTCAAGCATCTGGAATTTTTAATGCAGAAAAGCAGATCTTGTCATTGTTGATTTTGATGTTTCCTATATGAGTGTAGCCACCATCAAGAGTCCAATAATATTCTTTGCTTATAATATATGAAACATCCTATTTAAAGTGCATGGTTCCGGTTTCCACCAGGTTGGTGATTTTAGTTCACAATTGCCTGGCAAAGAGGAATTGTTTCAAGGAATAGCAATTGTTGATGATGTTCAACCACTATCACGTTTAATGGCCATCAACAGACAAAGTCCCAGCTGCTTAAAGACAAGACTCCTCATTCAAACTGGGGTCTGTGCAGCCAGTGTCCAGATCTTCTCCTGGGAATGCTGATGTTTTCTTCCCTATACAGAGAAAAGAGCTGGAAAATTGTGCATGCAAGGAAGGGCTGGACCTGGTTCATGGACTCACTAAAGCTGTAGCCACCGAGTCTCAGCTGGGTCAGGTGGCTCTGCTGTTCCCTGAGGAGACTCAATCTCTCCTTTCTCTCATTCCTTTTTTTGCCACATCACTCAGATGTCATTAATTGCAACCCTGGCCTTGAACAATGCTGTTGGTGTTCCCCCACCACTCTGCCATTGCTTAAAGTCTCTCTTGTTTAGGGAGACTTTGCTTTCGTTCATCTTTGTGGTTGCCAGACTTGAAATGTGCTTTTCTGTTTAATAGAGCCCCTAGAATTGTTGGTATAAAGTATGCTATGAAGAACACATGCTTTTTAAAATAGCTCTTTCATCTTTAAAAGATGAAAGTATTGGGCCTAAACTTGTTCGGGTACCAGTAGAGATGTAGCTTAATTTACATCCTCTCCTTTAAACTCTTCAGCAAGACAATTACAAAACTGTTTCCCATGACACAATCAGCTTCCCAGACTGCTTCTGTATGCTCCTTCATGTCTCCTTTATAAGGGGGAACTGTGGGACACCTTTCCACAGCAAAGAGCACACTGGAAAATTGCAAATGTCAGCACAGATTTTGAATTTCTGTTTGTTAGTATTGAGCTAGCCCCTCGCTCCTTATCTCTTGATGGCTTGGAACTTGTTATGTAGTTCAGGGTGGGCATTGAACTCACAGAGATCTTCACACCTCTGCTTCCAGAATGCTGGGATCAAATTCTGGGTTACCTTTCTATAAACAAGAATGGTGGAGAATCAAAATATGTTCACTCTTTGAAGAGTTATAGTCTCGTCTCGCCTTTCCTTTTCTGGTAAAGTAAATGAGAAAGGGTCATGGAGCTTTTTAATGGACAATCCAAGCTTGGAGCCATAAGCATGAGGGGTTTGGGGCATAGCTCGGGATCGAGTTCTCGCCTGTGAGTGGTCCCCAGCACTAACAAGGTAAAACCCCACAAATGAGACAAATACCAGGCTTTCAACTTTATCAATGCACACATACTATAGTCTCTACTTGTCCAACTTTTAAGTATTTCGTCATTATAACAAACAGCAATACATTGTCCTTTACAAGGTCCCGTGGAATTATGCATGTAACTTTGGAAACAAAGATTTTAAGCAAGGAATAACATACATATAATAAGCTCACAAGACTTGAGCCCAGAGCAGTGCATGCCCTCCGTATTGCTACACCTGTGCAGCTGCTATTCGGATCCGGAGGGTAGATTTGTGCTTCCTAGAGAGCTCCTGAGGTCTCCTGTCAGCCCACATAGTCTCACTCCAACCCATGGCCACTCGCAGGCTGTGACTGCTCTGGCTTGTCACTGGAAATGAGTTTTACTTGTTTTTGATTATTATGTGCACGGGAATACCATATTCACTCTTTTGAGTCAGGCCTCTTTCTGTCAACATAATATCTATAGAAGTATCACTCCACAATGTGTACAGGGGCAAGTGTCATTTTTTTCCTTTTCTTTCTGGTTTTCAGAAAGAAAGTTTGTACTACATGTTTTTTTCCTGAGAGATGAAGGAAAAAATAAGAACAAGAAAAAAATATATTTTACTTGAAAACAATTGACACATACATGTATGCATATGTGTGTGTGTATGTGTGTGAATATGTGTGTGTATGTGTGTTTGTATGAATATGTGCCTGTGAGTGTGGGAATATGTGTGTGTGTGAGAATATATGTGTATGTGTGAGTATGTGTGAGTGAGTGAATGTATATGCTTTTGGTATGCAAATATGTGTGTGTATGAATGTGTGTGAGGGTGTATGTATATGTATGAATATGTATTTGTTAGTGAATGTGTGTGCGTGCATGTGTCTCTGTGTGTAAATGTGTTTGTATGTATATGTGTGAGTGTGCGAATATGTGTGTTTATGTGTGTGTGTGTGTGTTTGTCAAGCTTGGGTGTTGTCTTCAGTCACTGTCAACTTCGTTTTTGTTTTTGTTTTGTTTTGTTTTGCTTTTGTGTTTTAAATTTTTATCTTTAAGTTTTATTTATTTGTGTGTGTCTACCTTGTGTTTGTGGGTGTTCTCAGAGGCGTTGGCTCTCCTGGAGCTGGGGACATAGGTGGTCATGAGATGTCTGCAGTAGGCATTGGAAACAGAACCCAGGACCTCTGGAAGAGCAGAAAATGCTCTTAACCACTTAGCCAGCTCTTCAGACCCCACTTGGTTTTTGTAAGGTCAGGTCTGACATTGGTCTGGTGTTCACCAACAGTGGCTGTCCAGCAAGTTCGGGGGTCCACTCACCTCCATCTCCCTAGTGCTGGGACGAGCACATTTGGTCATGCCAGTTTTTTGTATGGGTTCTGGAGTTGATCTCAAATTTTCACATTTGCACGGCAACCACTTTACAGTTGAGCCATCTCCCAGGCCCCAACTTTGCTTTCCCCCTCTTTTATTGAAAATATGTTTTCCTCACGTAATATATCCTGATAACAGTTTCCTCGCCCTCTTTTCCTCCCAGTTCCTTCCTATTCCCCTCCCATCCCAATTTACCCCTTTTCTGTGTCCCATTAGAAAATGAACAGGCTTCTAAGAAATTGTAATAGGATATGATATTATGAGACAAAAACTAGCACATCAGAATTGGACAAAACAAACAGAAGGAAAAGAGCTCAAGAGAGGGCACAAGAAGCACAGTCCTTGTCACTCTCACAACTCAGGGATTGAATAAAAACACTAATCTGGAAGCCATAATATATATGTATATAAATATATATATATATATATATATATATATATATATATATATATATATAT
>NC_034610.1:32390561-32408630 GCF_900095145.1 Mus pahari
GTAGAGTTGTCTAACCATTTCTCAGCCATAGGAGACTGCCTGGCTTGCCAGGCCTGTCTAAATAATGCAAAGGCTTTGGGAATCCTTCAAAAGAATCCCCCCCCCCCCAAATCGCAGGTAACAGTTACTATCAAAAACCTACTTTCAAGCACAGGTACACAGCACTCTTGCCTGATACAATGGTTCTGCTAAAATTCTGTTACAGCCTTCACAGATGTTGAGTTGTTTTTTCTGCTGTCCACCTAACCTACCCTTTAAGAGAAACTTGTGTTCCCAGGGAAACTAAACCATTTTTAAAAAGTTCAGCATCTGTAGTTATCAGGAAAATGCAAATCAAAACTACTCTGAGATTTCATCTTACACCAATGAAAATGGCTACGATCAATAAAACCAGTGACGAATCATATTGGCAAGGGAGTTAGGGACACAACCATCCATTGCTGGTGGGAGTCCAAACTTATACACACACTATGGAAGTCAGTGTAGTGGTTCTTGAGGAAGATCTTGATCTACCTCAAGATCCAGCTATACACTCTTGGGCACATCCTCAAAGGATGCTTCATCCTGTCACTGAAACACATGCTCACCTATATTCATTGCTTCCCCTGTCATACTATCCAGAGATTAGAAACAACTTAGACGTTCCTCTGCAGGTGAATGGATATTGCCATAATATCCAGAAATTGGAAACAGCTTAGATGTTCCTCTGAAGATGAATGGGTGAAGAAAATGTGGAACATTTATATATAGTGGACTATTATTAGCAGTTAAAAAATAAAATCCACAGGTAAATGGATGGGACTAGAAAAACAAATCATTCTAAATGAGATGACTCAGACCCAGAGAGATAAAGATAATATGTATTTGCCTCTATGTAATTAGTAGCTGTTAGGTCAAAGTTAACTAAGCTACAAACCATACAAGCATAAATAGGTACAGAGTAAGGGACTGGCATTGGGATATAGATCTCCCTAGGAAAGGGAAATAGAATAGTTATGGATGGGTGTGGGGGGACCAGACTGGGAGGATCAAGTGGAGAGGGGGAGGGTAGAGAGGGATGAGGCATGGGGATAGTTAAAATTAAGGGCCATTTGAGGAGTAGTAGGGAAACCTAATACAGCAGAAACTTCTTAAACTATATACATATATGAAGGTGGTCTTGGAGAAATCGCCAAATAATAGGGGAGCTCCAGTTGGCTATCTTTTGTCACCAAATAAAATTTCAAGTACTGGGATGACATCTAATTGAGATGTTGGCTAAAGGAGTACCATCAGAATCCCCAAGCAACCCAAGCTGTTGCTAAGACTACAGGTTGCTCTCCACAGACTGACGGCAAGGCCCCACTACTGAAGGCAGCACCTGCACAACCCATTGAACATGGAGAGGTTGATCTGGTGCCTACACAGAGCCTTCAGCCCCCCATGCGCTAGAATATGATACAGGAAGGTCCTCTGCACACTGCCAAAGAGAAACACGAACACCAATGCAGCCACAGATGCTTTGATTGGCAGCTGTGTCCTGCCTGCAGGGTAGGCTCAGGCCATAGTAGCACAAAGCTCATGGGAGTAACCCACTGATTTGACTTAAGGTCCAATCTGTGAGCTGGAACCCATACCTGACACTGCCTGGGTGACCAAGACCTTGAGACTAGATAGCCCAGGGACCTAGGGTAAAGCCAAATACTAATGTTTAAAAATAAAAAATGAATAGAAAACCACATAGCAATTAAATGACTCAATGCCATTCAGCTATGCTTATAGATCAGTACCTTGCTTGACTATCATAAAAAAAACTTCCTCCAGCAGTAGATGGGAACAAATACAGAGGCCCACCGCCCATTATATACAGAGTGAGAGACCTTGGAATACTTAGCTGTAAAAGGGAGCCAACAAATCTCTCCCTTTGGGGGTTCAGGAAACTCTGCTGAAGATGAGACACAGAGAGCAGAAGAGTCAGAGGGGAAGGAGGACAGCAGGAAGTCAGGCCCTCTGAATCAACAGGATCAGCACACATATGAACTCACAAAACTGAGACAGCATACTCAAGGCCTGCACAGGTCTGCAACTGATAGAGTCCTACAACTGAAAAAAAAGGTGGACACCTGCTCCCATCCCTAATCCAGAATCAGTTTCCAACAGATGACCACTTACAAATGAAAATCCCCAAATGTATTTTTTAATGTGTTGATTAAATGCCAGCTAAGATGTCTTACCATACATTCAGACTCCAAAGAGGACCTCTGAGAGATCGGACTGCTCTCCTGGTTCTCTAAAAGCGCAGACCTTGAGTTTACGACCAATTGCTAAGCTGTACTGTATCTACTACATTCAGGTAAGCAGGATGACCCTGGTGCCTGTCCTGAAGATGTGGGTCCTGGGTCAATTATCTGTCCCTTTATGTGGACATGGAAGCATGTTAGAAAAAAACCTGGTGCCATATTTTATGACGCAATGTTGCCTCATTAGAGCAAATGTAGCCTGTCCTGTGGTCTCATTTGAAAGCCTTCAGGTTTTCTCTTGGCAAAGACTGAGAAGGAAATAGGTATGTTCACGTGTAGTGTGCTAACAAATTGTTGGGTGACTTTTGGAGTCTAGACCTTTCGTGGATGGTACTGGAGGCTGAGGCCGTCCAAGAGCCCCCCCTTTGCATGGTGGTAGAAGTCACAAGACATGGAAGAGCAAGCTGACCAGAGAGAGCTGCTTTGATAAATAATAGAGCGTCTCCAGTCCTAGCTTCTGAGCCACAGACCCACGGAAGCACGCTTGGATCGAACGCCTTCCAAGGATCCCACTTCTCCACGCTGTTGCAAATGGTAGCCAAGGGTCCAACCTATGAAGTTTAGAGAATATATTCAAACCACAGCAGGAGGTTGTGAGGCCAAACCGAAGAGGAGGAGCTTGGGTGTCCCGCCCTATCTTTCACAATCCTATAAAATTCACTCGGCTTTTCAAAACTGCCAGTATCTATTTTCTGACTCTTTAATATGTAGAATTGAGTCTCTTCTTTCACAGAATCTAGGTCATGGACTGTAGAGGGAAAACCAAGTCTTGAGCAAAGGAGTCATATCGAAGGCTTGGTTTCGACAACAATGAGCAGAAAGGGCGATCTGGGCAGCCAGCTTCATCGTTCTTCCATTGTAAAATATACATGTTTCACTAATGGGTCTCTTAACACAGTGTGGAAGTTTCAAAGGCAGAAAATTATAGACTCGATGAGACAGCTTATTTTATATCTCAAGGCTCTCCACACCCTTTTATTAATAAGCACTTGTAAGACAGGCTGTCTAATTCTTCTGGAGATTTCTGAATATCCGGTTCGTTTAGGTGGGGCTGGGCCAAGTGCGGCTTCTGATCGTTGACGTTCGTGTCACTGTCTCGCTGAGCATGTTGTCTTAAGGCATCCAGATGAGGTAATGTGGAACTGAAAGGCGAAGGAAGGACTGAGAGAAAATGACAGGTTTAAGTCTCCTAAAAATCTAATTCACTCCTTGGGGAGGTAGACATGCTTCCTCGGGTTTAGCACCCCGACCACACATGCTGTGTGTGTTCACATGTACATATATGTTTTTATATGTACATACAGAGGTGTCTCTTCCCTCTTGTCTCTGTTTTTTTCCATGTCTCTTTCCCTGTACCTATCTCGGTCTCTCCGACTCTGTCTCTAAATTTCAATTCTCTCTTAGTTTACAGTCAGATATTAGCAACCTTGCTTCCCCCTGTGATCTTAGCTCCTCTTTACCATGTCACATGATGTACACATGTTCTGATAATTAGGCATCAACACCTATTGAGTGTGTATGGTTAATCTGCATATTCCCTGTGTAAGCATATAGCAAATGTTGTCAGATTAAAACAATAACAACAACAACAACAACAACAACAACAACAAGATAGGCTAAGTGTGATTAACATTTTCTGGGGCAGAACTTGACTTGATTAGGGGAAAATAGCACCTTTAATATAAAAACTCATAACTCTGATCTAATGCATAGGTAGTGAAGAACAGTCATATGTTCAATTATAGACAGGAAGGACACTTCCCCCCTACTTATAGACATGCAAGATGAAAAATTGAACAAGAATGATGTGTACTTACGTGGGAAATGTATGGTATGGGGCGGTGGTGGTAGTGGTGATGGTTATGGTGTGTGTGTGTGTGTGTGTGTGTGTGTGTGTGTGTGTGTGTGTAGACAGAGCTGGCTCTCACTAGCTTATGAGAGCCATTGTGAGCCTACATGTTCATAAATTCATATTCAGTGAGCTCATGTTGAGTGGTTGAAGTGTAGCCACAGTGGGAATAGTTACACTGTAGAAATTGGCACGTGCTTACTATAAGCCAGAGGTTTGTTTTCCCTGGAGAGCCCATTGTTAAATGTTAGCTGGAACATTGTTGGTACAGAGACCTTCCATTTTCAGTCAATGCACACAGAGACACTGTATGCCATTAGTTGGAGGAGGGGTAATTCCCAGGACTAGGCAGGGCAAGGTTACCATGACAAACATGGCTGCCCCAATGCTACCTAGACTGCTCTTGTTATTAGAGCAGAGGAGGATGGAATGGATGAGGAGCTCACATGGACTGCTCGAGCTCCCCCTTCCCTGCTCAGGCTTGCCTCACTCCTCGGGTAGCTGTGAGATCATATCTGCCCAAATATCAAGCAGCTGCTAATATGCAGATTCCAAGGTCCTGTCACCAGAAATTCCAACTGAGAGGGGTCGGCTGGATCTGTGGTATCAATAACCAGGCTCTGGGCATTAGTCAGCTTTAACTGTCAACCTTGACGCAGGCTAGAGTCACCTGAGAAGAGAGTCTCAGGTGAGGGATTGCAAAGATTAGGTTAGCCTATGTGCATGTCTATGGGGGACTGTCTTGATTGTTAATTGATGTAGGAGGGAGGGCCCAGCCCACTCTTGGTGGCATCCTGGGCAGACAGTTGTGGGCTATATAAAAAGCTAGGTAAGCAATGATTTGCAAGCAAGCCAGTAAGTATCATTCCTCTGTGGTGTCTGCTGCATTGAATTTCTGCCCTGACTTCCCTTAATGGATGGACTGTGACCTGTACACTGACATAAACCCATTCTTCCTCCAGGCTGGTTTTCGTCAGAGTGTTTTATCGCAGCAATACAATGAAACTTTTGAAGCCAGAGCCAATACCAACCTTTCCCCACCTGTAAGTTGACTTCTCTCAGGTATTTTGTCACAGCAACAGAACCTACTATTACTAGCCTTATCTAGATAATTCAAGGTTAGAGGCTCATAGGTCACACTGCTGGCCCAGCCTGGAAGTTTCTTGAAGGCCCAGTGGGCCAAACATCTGTTGCCTTTTGTCTACATCTGTGATTTTCAGTGAGGAGAGAGCAGAGTCATACGAAAGAAATATAAAACCTCTTCTCAACTAATGTGGCGACCTTTCAATTCAGTTTCCCATGTTGTGGTGAGCCCCCAACTATAAAATTATTTCTGTTGCTGCTTCATAACTATACTTTTGCTACTGTTATGAATCACAATATAAATATCTGTGTTTTCTGATCGTCCTAAGTGACCCCTATGAAAGGGTCACTCGTCCCCCAAGGGGTTGCAACCTACAGGTTGAGAACCACCGCTCTACAGTTCTTTTCCCTCCATTCCCATTTGGCAGCAAAGTTTATGATGAGTTTATTCTCATCCGAGTACAGGTTACCATGGTCCCCAGCACCTGAAGGGGAGGAAACTTTTGATGCAAATGGTATCCTGTAAAAAGGTGAAAATTCACGGCGAGTCAGTGCTTGAGGCCTCTGAAAGCCTGAGTGTTGGCACCCTCAGGGGGCGGGGCTTTTCACTGACCTTGACCATGGGTCCTGGTTGTTGTCCAGAGCTCAGCCTCACAGCCACAGACAATATCTGCTGAGAGGAGGATTTGGCTTGAATGAAACCAACTCAACTCATTTTTCAGCTGCAAACCACTTAGACTGTGGCAATTTTCTTCGCAGGAAAAATTTTTAGATGGCCATGTGGTTTGTAGCTCTACTCTGTTTCTTCTTCATTTTACACATGACATATTTGGGATCAGATTGCTTTTCTTTAAAACTATGGTCCAAATTAATTTATACTGACTTGATTCAAAGGAGAGAGAAATTGCTACCTTTCAGAGTTTTTGACCTCAAATTCTCTGATATTTGAGATACTTAAAGAAAAAAAAAATCCTAGGATACAATTCTTCAGGAGCATGGAGGTAAATTTTAAGTAGAGGAAAGAGTAATGAAAAATTTAATATAAAGGCTATAATTTTCTAAAGATGTCTGTTCCTTATTAAGATCAAGTGCATGTCAATCATCCAATATTTTTGGAATATTCATGGGTTTGGGGGGGAAATATCCTTGGGTTGTGGGAAGTATACTGGGTATCTTCCAATGTGTAAAAACTTTTCCCCAGTGTAATCAAAATTTTTATAATTCAATAAATATTTAAAATGATAGGAATGAAGTGTTTTCTATATCTCATTAACATAATTAATATAGCTTATTTAATTAAAAAAAATCCCTGGTTATATAGAAGTTAGGCTTGCATCTTAACCCCATCTGCATAGGTCACTTTTTTGCGTAGAGAATGAAAGGATTTGTCTTCAGCACTATATAAATAGTTGTAGAGTCAAATGCAATACTAGGTGTAAATGAGTTTCATTGGAGATTAAATTAATACAGTTTACACTAGCAGTTACGTGCAGCTGGAATTCCCTGTTCAAGTGGAACATTTCAGTCTTCTGTTTCAGATTGATTTTTTTTTTTTTTTTTTTGCTCACTCCAATGCCCTTAAACGTTCTTGCTGGCATCATGGACCGTCTCTCTGAGACAAGACCACAATTTTCCCTATGGAGAACAAGCAGTGTCCATGTCTGGCGATCAATATTGTAACGTGCTTCTTCTACTTTCGTTTCCCTTTTTCTTTTAACACGTGCATTTTCCCCCTCAGCGTTTGTGGAAGCCTCGCAGCTCCGGGTGTGTTTTTACAGACAAGCTGCTCGGAGAGTTAAGGGAGAGCTGGGTGATGAAGGTTAGTCACCCTGGCTCTGTAAAGGCCACAGAAAGGGTCTCATGGTGTTCTGTTTCCCTCCCATTTCTTTTCTCTTTTGCTTTTCTTTGAAGTGAACCCAGATTCTTTTTTTTTTTTTTTTTTTTTTTTTTTTTTTTTTTTGTGGGGATCAAAAATAAGCATGGTCTCTAGGAAACAGCCTTCTAGAGTTCCTCCCCAAACTCAGATATGACACGAAGAGAGGCAATTCTATATAAAGATGATTTCCTGGCTCCTTAAAAAAAAAAAAAAAACAAAACTTTTGAGGGCCCTGGAGAGGGTAAGAACTCCACAGGAAGACCAACAGAGTCAACTAACAAACTAACTACTAACTAACTAACTAACTAACTAACCTCGGCTCTTTGAGACTTAACCACCAAGCAAGGACCATACACAGGCTGAACCTAGGCCCCTGCAGGTATGTAGCAGATGTGCAGCTTGGTCTTTATGTGAGTCCCTCAACAACTGAATCACAGGTTCCCCCTAAATCTGTCACCTGTCTGTGGATCCCGTTCCCCTAGCTGGGCAGCCTTGGGTGGCCTCAGTGGGAGAGGATGTGCCTCGTCCTGCAGTGACTTGATGTGCCAGGGTGGGGTGATACTGGGGTGAGGGGAGGATGGAGGAGGGGCTGGTTGTGTGGGGACCAGGAGGAAGGGGCAGCAATCGGGATGTAAAGTGAGTAAATACATCAATTAATGGAAAAAAACCCCTGCTTCCCCTTGTTTCATTGTCTCTTGCTGGCTTACATAGAAACTTTGCAAAGATATGCTGAAGCCCAGGGCCACTGAAAGAGGAAAGGAACTGCATAATTGTAATTGCATTATCTAGTGAATCTAGAATATAAGCCCTTCAAGGTGAACTAGATTTAGTAAAGGCATCATCTTATGTGTCCTTCTTGTTTACCCGACGATGGAGTGATGAGATGGAGGCCTTTAAAGAAACAGTCAAGATGCTGGTTGCACACTATCACACCAGATTCAGCCTCCATTAAAACCTTGCCTTATTTTCTTTTATCTATGAGTATGCATGCATACACGTTTCACAAATCTGACTCTTTTGCAATCACTTAAAAAAAAAAAAAAAAAAAAAAAAAAAGAACACAAAACCTCATGTTTTTGGAGGCCGAGAAGTCCAAGGTCAAGGTGCAGGTGGATTTGGTTTCTGCTGAGAAACGTCTCAGTTTACAGAGGCAAAGTGTGCTGGTGTCTCCTTTTCTTCTCACAAGGGCACTAGTCTTACGATGGGGTCCCATCCTTAGGACAGCTAATCTAGTTATCTTTCAAAGTCCCATCTCCAAATACTAACAGGTTAGGATTTAGGGTTTCAATATTGGCGGAACAGTATTAACTCCACGGTATCCTGTCCTGGACCTCATAAACTTCATCTCGATCTTACATGCAAAATAGATTAATCCTATTTCAACAGACCAAAAAGTCTCTACTCATTCTAGAATCAACTTCAAAATCTAAAGTTCTAAGTTCGTCTGAGTACTATCTCTAAACCAGACATTGTTATCAATGTTTTGTAGATTGGTTCTTGAACAGTTTATATTCGGCATCTTCTTATCAAGTATTCTTCTAAAGTACCCAAACTAAAGTAGGTGTTGACTAAATATTTGATAAATGAGTACGTTACTTTTGTTGGATATATATTGTCTTACCATATGAAACTGTTGTAACTCATCACAATTATTCCTTCTCTTGTTCATGCTGAGATAGAAATATCATGGGGTGAGGGAAGTAAGAGGTTATTCATGTCAGTGTGGCTACATCGCAGAAGGAGGAAGCTTTAAGCACATAGGAAACCTTGTGGGACTCTCCGTAGGGGGAGGCCAGAAGAAAAAGCAGTGTAGAACTTTAGGTAATGACTATGGTCTACATGTTACTGAGAAGCCCACCCACGGCATGCGGAAGAACACAGAGTCCCAATCTGAGTTTAGAAATGTCCTTTACATCCCAGGTCAGCTGCTGAGAACACTTGAATACAAGAAACAGAGACCAGCGCAACCTAGTCAAGATGTGTAGCAATCTAGAGGCTGCTATTCACAGATTAAAAACACTGCCTCACTTTCTCATAGTTGCACAGATTTGCATGCTTCTGTGGACTGCCGTTTGTTCTCACTGCCAGCCCCTCTGGAGACCTTTGGGCAGCCTCTATTGATCATCAGGGCTTAGAGCTTTCTTAGTCGCAAAGAAGCAAGAAACAATGAGAGGATTTGGCAGTTTCGAAGAGAAAGTCTCTCTCTCTCTCTCTCTCTCTCTCTCTCTCTCTCTCTCTCTCTCTCTCTCTCTCTCTCTCTCTCTCTCTCTCTCTCTCTCTCTGTGTGTGTGTGTGTGTGTGTAGAAGTCTCCAATGGGACTAGACACTCCTAGTCTCTAGTCAGTTACTGACAGAGTGAATGGTTGTGGGATTATCATGATTAACTCACACCAGCTTAGCCAAAGGGAAACAGTTGGTGATACGTGTACTACCTTTTCAAGTACCAAGAAACCACAAAACCCCAATGGTATCGTGGACTAGTCCGTGCTTTGGCTTGATAAGGCTTGACTGGAGTGGCTCCGTTCCATATTTTTATCCTCTGTTCCATGTAGCTTCTCCTGAGATCAAAGGATATTTCTCACGGTCACAGTGACAAAAGTCTCGGAGAAAGTGACTTCATTGCAGCCCAATCAAAGCCTAATCTTGGGAGTGAAACACCATTATTTCTTCTGCCTCATCCAATTTCTTGGCCCAAGAAAATTACATGACAGACTTTACGGTAAAGTTTGAGGAAGAACAGAATCTGTCTGGGAGACTTTGGAGGCTATGACAAAGATGCAGTGGAGCGGAGATGGGAGAGGGCAGAGAAAACATGGTCATGGCTTAAAGGTTCAGGAGTGTCCACATATTTCATCAAATAAATACTAATGAAATATTTGAAAACTTAATTTATTGTGAGTATGGTAGATGTATGTATGTGCGTATGTATGCATAGTGTATGTATAATGTATGTGTGTGTGTAAGTGTGGATGTTGCATGTATTGAAGGTGAGGAGGACACTAAAGGTTGCCCTCTAAAAGAGATAGGGTTTCCCTTTCTTTGTGTATTGCCACATAAGCTAAGCGGCCCCTCCAGGGACTCTCCTGTCTCCACCTCCATCTCGCAACAGGAGAGCTGGTATTACAGATGTGCACAGCTGCATTCAGATTGACATGGCACCGCATGATTTGAACTTAAGTCCTCTCACTTGCAGGGAGAGCATGGCTCACTGAGCCACCCCTGAATCCCATTATGGAATATTTTTAAAGATCAAAACTAATGTGGGAATTTTCATGATGAGCAAAGCACAAACATCTAAACATTAAACTTATTTTGAAAGACAAAATAAATTTAATCCTCCATGGCTGGCCAACTTTCTGTCAACTTCCTAGGACTGCCACATTCAGGTTTAGGAGACGCGCACACACAAAGAATACTTGTTCCGAATTTGCTGTTTGTGTCCTCCTACATCTACAGCTCAAGTATCGAATAGTCCTGGAGGTCTTTGTGATATTTAATAGGAACAATCTAAAGCAAATCCTGTCATGAATTAAGCTTCCTTGAGATGTTTTCAGAAAGAAAGAAACAAGAAAAATCAAACAAGAAAAGAAAACTGAGTTTCATTTGATGGTTAGCTTAAGAGCAGCTACAATTTCCAGGAAAATCAGAGTTTGTAAGGCAGTACAAGTGTTTTCATAGTAGCGAGGCCGAATTTCATAATGCTTTTAGTTTTTTTTTTAATCCAGTATTTGTTTTGACAAAGTCCAGTGAAAGTCTTTTTTGGAGCAGCCACAAATTATGCCATGGGTGCTTAACTTTTTATAACTGAGATTGGTGTAGGAATTCAAGAGCATCCGTTTGTGTGGGGAGACTGTTCTGTCTCATCTGGTGAGTGATCTGTTAATCCTGTGGCTGAGGATGCTGGCAACAAGAAAGTCTTCAAAGTCCCTAGGACTCCGGTGTGGGACTGCTCCGTGTCCGTGGCTGCTGCAGGATTAGACCCAGGATGATTTTCAAGCAAACCAAGAGGAAAACATGACTGGATCCCAAATCCTGTCATGTAAAGTGAGAATTCTTTCTTTAGTGTGAAATGCTAGGGCCACCAGTTATTTTTCCACCTGGGACTCCGTCTGAATCATGAGGGGTGAAACTCCCTTCTACTTCATGGGTCACCTTTCTTTCCCTCAGCCCATGCACCTAGAAACTTACAGGATGAGGGGATAGAGTGGCGACTACAAGCCAAGCAGAAACCTGTGTTCTGTAGTGCATACTGAGATGTGACCAATACTCAGGGAGGGATCTGTTAGTTTTATAGTGGTCCCTGTGATGACCTGCTGTGGGGCCTGTCCCCACTTATAGTCACTCAGAGTTGAGTAAGGGACAGAAAGACTGTCAACAGGAAGAGAGAGGAGTGACCTGTACATCCAGTGGGGTTAGCGTGGAAACAGGAACAGAAATCAAACTGTCAGAAAAACTGCTGAGAACAGGAGATCTCATGCCATTTGAATATTAGTGTGAGCAAATGGGGTTTCTCAGGAGAGTTAAAAAAAAAAAAAAAAGCCGGGCGTGGTGGCGCACACCTTTAATCCCAGCACCGGGAAGGCAGAGGTAGAGGGATTTCTGAGTTCGAGGCCAGCCTGGTCTACAAAGTGAGTTCCAGGACAGCCAGGGCTATACAGAGAAACCCTGCCTCAAAAAACCAAAATAAATAAATAAAAATAAAATAAAATAAAAAATAAAAAAAAAATAAAAAATAAAAAATAAAAAAAAGCACCAGCTTCATGAACCTCTGTGGCAATGTGGCAAACCTTACTATTGATGCTAAGTGGTTTTTTTTTTTTTTTTTTGGTGGAACATTGGCTACTTTTCTTATTGCTGAGACCAAAACCTTGACAAGAAGTGTTCTAAGGGAGGATTTGCTTTGGCTCACAGTTTGAAGGTCCAATCCATCATAGTGAGGAAGGCTTAGGGGTAAGAACGGGTCCTGGCTGTAGCAGTGGATTCGTGAGGCTGCCTTTGCACATTTCAATGGGCCAGGAAGCAGACTATAAGGAATGCTGGCATCATGGGCTTTCTCCTTTCCCCTTTTGTCCCATCCACGCTCCAGCCCACTGGAAGATGCCATTCAGAAGCACGTTGGACCTTTCCTTCTTCAGCGGCTTCTCTCTGCAAAGACCCACACAGACACATCCAGCAATGTGACTCCATCATACTTCCAAGTAGCCACTGAAGGTCAGCCATCACTGGTGGAGAATGTCATTTCCTGAGAATAATCACGACTGGAGCAAATCTACAGCAAAAGAGGGAAAAAGCTGAAGCAAAGTCCATCATGCTGTTCAGAAATGTGAGCCAAACTCCTTCAAAAATGCCTCCCTCCAAACCTATGTTATACAGTCTTAGGAGATGTAATTATGACACTTCCTTGATTTAAGTAAGGTTGGTGAGTTTTCATTGCTACAAACCCAAGCTTAGACTTCTCAGTATGCCATAAAATGCCACTTAAAATCTGGCTCCACCCACTCTCACCCAACATCCACGCATAATAAATGTCTCCTGAGCTCCTAGTCTTTTCCCTTCTGGATCTGAAGGGTGCACGAAAGCCCCACCCTGCCCTGTCTCCATACTGTGCCATCTCAGGTCCTGCGTCATTTCCACGTCATCTCTTCCTCTTGCTCATTATGTTGCCTCCGTCTTTAGTGTCCTTCCTGTCCTTTGAGAGAGAACACATCCTTAAGGACCCAGTTCATGTTAGCTCAGTACCGTCTTCCCTCAGCGTCCAAGCAGAAACAGCGATTCCTTTCCCTGTACGAACAGTTCAGAGTGGATATTTCAGAGAGATAGCCTCGATATGTATGCCCATTCTTTAGAAAAAATTTAAAGTTACTTCCCCTCTTGTGTAATTGTATGGGTGGGCGAGGGAAAGTGGGGAGAGGGTTATCAGTTACCTGAAGATGCCCGAAGATGCAGAGGCTGGGAAGAGGGGGATACTAGTGCTCCTTTGGCAAGGGGGGAGACCCCTAGACACAGACGCATGGCTTAAGTACAGCTGTGTGTTGGGGGTGGGGGTGGGGTAGTCCAGCAGTCTCATCGGGATGTCTCATATCTTTTACAGCAGGTCTTGAGAAAATTCCCGACTTAGCTCACTGACAGCTTTCATTTCCCCGGAGGGTCACAGAAGGAATTAGGGAAATTGCAACCTTCTGTAAATTTTAATGAGCAAGGTGGAATTTGTGTGAGCATAGTGCTCCTTACGGGCACCTTGGCAGAAAGTGTGTTAGATGGCTAGGGAAACTCAGACACATACAATTTTTTTTTTTTTTTTTTTTTAATGAACTCTATGTGGAATGTTGACTTAAAATACAAGGAAAGGCAAACAGGATTCCGAGGCTCGGGATTTGAGTAGAGAAAGCTTTCATGTGGCCTGGCGCCCTCTGAACTGACTTTGTAAGGTCAACAGATCTGACTGACTGAATATAAGAGACCCCTCCCCAAAACAGCTCTCGGATAAGTTCTAGGTCTGAAGAGAGGTCTTAGGACTGGGAAGTGGATCATGTGACCAAGATGAAGATGAGTAAAGAGCTTGGTAGGCTTAAGAATCTCTATAGAGACCAGAGATACCCAGAATGCACTGGGGCAGGAAAAACCAGGCAACAAGCATAGACGCTTACAGTCCCTTTCAGCCAGATCAAAAGTGCATGTTTGGGAGACTAAGCCCATGAGAACATGAGAATCCTCCTATATCCAGGGAAGGGTCATCTGCAGCTTACCATTCAGAGCTGTTTGGATTGATGAATGACGTGATGTATGGGAATCACGTGGAATAGAATCTGGGGAGTGCCTGGCATGCTCAGTCACCTGCGTCCTCTGTGTAACCCACGTCCTGTCCAGGTCATAGGGAAATTGATGCTAAAGCAAGAAATAAAGTCTTCCCTCCCAGAGCAAGGAACCTTGTGGTGTCTGGGAGGAATGGTTAGAGATTAGAAGAAGGTAGGCGGGGAGGGCGGCGGAGGAGGAAGAGGACAACCGGAAACAGAAGCTGACCCAACCGCAGTGCACCGAGAGTGAAGGCAGGTAGAGCCGAGAAAGCAGAACCGGCACTTTCAGTTGTTTTAGTCTTGCTAGCCCAGCAGAGAGCTTGAAATGGTAAAGGGTTCAGCTATTGGGGAAAGGAAAGCGCAAGCGCAAACGCAAGCTGCTCTCCATAGCAGAATCTCCGCATCGGCCCTCCTGCCTGAGCCACCACCTTCCTGTGCTTGATCACCCACAACGATTACCCAGGAACATCTGCTGTGGACTTGGACTGTCTGGGCATTTAGCTTTAATTTTAAAACATTGCGATCAAGTGGAGGCAACATGAGATGTCTCAATTAGTGCTTTTAGAAAAAGCCTTTGCAGGCTGGCGAGATGGCTCTGTGGGTAAAAGCACTTGCCGTTAAACCTAACAGCTTGAGTTCAATCCCGGCATATGGTGGAAAGAGACAACCAACTTTCACAGAGTTGTGGGACTTCTTCGACTTCCACAGGCTTGCCATGGTATGCACACAATACATGGGTATGTCACAAATGAATACATGTAAAATTATATATATACACATATATACACATATGTACATATACACACATGTACATGTATACACATATATGCACCATATATATATATATATATATATATATATATATACATATATACATATATACATATGTATGTATATATGTGTGTGTGTGTGTCTCAAGTGTTAAATGCCACGTGCCTGAGAAACACAGTCCTATAAGAAGTAGACCCTGAAAACAACAGAAACTTTGGGCCTACTCATTGGCTTCAAGGAGCACATTTTAGGAAGCCTTCTCTAAAAGGTAGGAGTAGGGGCTTGATATAAGAGACAGTATATAATTTCTGTATAATTCACTGTATGATTTCTGATTTCAGAGATTTCAGCTCATGCTTGTTTTGACTCATGGTACTTAAAGATAATGGCAACATATGATGAAGAACTGCTCACTTTATGGAAGCAGAGAGAGACAGTGATAGAGACAGAGCCAGAGCCAGAGATAGAGGTAGAGCAAGCTGGGGTCTTTTGGCTATCTGCTTACTCCCTTTCTTCTATCTAGTCCTAAAGGTCATGTGATAGTGCCACTCATATTCAGAGTAGGCACGCCACCCTCTGTCAGTCCCTCCTAGGAACATCCTCATGAACCTATCCGGAGGTGTATTCACCGATCACCCAGGTGATTTTTAAATACAGTCAAGCTTGACAATGAAGTTTAATTGTCATCCTTTAAAACAACACAGGACTTCTGGTATACCACAGCACTAATGGTATAGAATATTATATGACTATTAACAGAAGGAGTTGGATATATTCTCTTCTTAAGTGAGTAAAGCAAGAGGTGGAAAACACCTTAATTTTGCTCATACAATGCAACACCCAACTCTACAAACCCTTGTGGTAGCAGCATCACCCAAAGAGAACAAGAGCAGAGATAACAAGACAAGAGATAACTTGTGTGTAGTTTTCCATGTAAACAACTACAATTTTTATTTATATATTTATTTACCGTTTGTTTTATTTGGCTAAATGCTTATGTATTATTTTATACTCAAAGTTTGCTTTCAAATAAATTAATTTTAGTTTGCTTAATTATGTGAGTTTGTGTGTATGTGTATGTATGTATGTGTGTGTATGTGGGTGAGAGGGTAGGTGTGGGTGCACACACACATATCACTCCGATGTCTATGACTCCTCTGGTTGCTATTGTGTATTTCCAGTAGCTGCTCTGAGCCCAGTTTGAGTGGCCAAGGGGCATCTCCACCCCAACCATCGTCTCCTTCCCCAGAGCTGAATCTTTGAGATCAATGGGCACTCAGTATACCGTTCTCTCTTGTCACTCCAGAAAAACCGATGTCCTTGACTCTCTAAAAATGTCACTTCACATTTGTCTGGCAAAGTCTTATCATTGAGGGTACCAGTGTTGGTCCAGGAGCTCAGTGCATTGGTTTAAGCTCTATCTAGCCCAGTCACACAGGGCATTTTGACTTGGGAATGATGCTTAATCTTTCTGTGAGTCATGAAACAGGGGGAATCTTCAATATAAACACAGGGCCTCACGAGAACTAAAAAAACCAGTACAAGTGACATGCTTACATGTGGCACCTGAACCTGCCACACATTACCACTGCTATTATCACCGTTCTTTATCATCTCAGGTTCTGTTCTGTCACCACCCCTCGGAAGGACAGCCCTTCTTTAATTCCCAAGAGTCACTGATTTTTCTTCCATTGTCCTTTTTCCACAGCAGGCACCATTCCTTGGGTGCTTCACATTGCATGATTACCTTTACTTAATCATTTCTTCTCTCCTCCTACTCTTGGGTCATGATCCACCTGAGGTCAGCAATCCAGTGTCCGTTGGCCATGTTGCCAGCATTTGGCGCAGTGCCTGCATGTAGAATAAGCACAACAGATGTTCAATGGATAGATGGTAGGATGGCTGGATGGGTAAATCGACCCCCAGGATCCCTTCCCCTTTAAGGCTATTTCTGAGCACATTTGTGTTCACTTCCTGCCCTGCCTTTCAGTTCCTACATCTTACTGTTGTGTGTTTAATCTTTCCTTAACTTGCTCATACTTCTTGATCCTCCACAGGCTTTCTTGTTTACTCCTCCGCCAGCAGCATCTGAGCCTCACTAGGGACGACTACTCTTTCCATTCTGCCAAGTTAAGATGAGAGAATGTGGCCATGAAGAAGGGTGGTGGCATCTTCCCTTTGGAATTTTGTCTTTTGTCCCGAGGACAATGATGAGGATTTCAAGAGATGCTTCCAGAAAAGGAACAGATAGCTTAAGGAAGAGCCATCTGTCACCTCAACCCAGCTCCACATGTCAATCTCCCTTCCTTTCACAGGCTCCTTCCTATTGATGGTGTATTGTTGTGGTAACTATTGAACAAGGTGAGCATCTGGGAAGGGACCAGTTAAAGGGGCCCTGCTAAGAAAAGTCAACTTAAAAGTCAGCCCTCTACTCTAATGGGATAATATCACTGGCAATCAAAAGCTGGGGAAGAGTCCACGCAGAAGCACAACCCACCCATGTCTTGTTTGAAGCTGCAGCAGCAGTCGTACGTGTAAGGAAAGGCCTCAGATGAAGGGCCTTCTGTTTTGCAGGCTGTGGAGGGAGGGGAGGGTTGGTACAAGCCCATTTTCTTGTCTTAGCACACAACCTAGACACACTCTTAGCCTCCTATAAACAGACATGGTGCTGCCTCCAGCATTCCTCATTCCTCCTGACTGGCTTAATTGATCTGGAAGAACAAGATTACTTGGAGACCTGTCTTAGATTCCTTTTTTCAAGCTGCACAAGATATATTGACAGTATAAATATTTTTATGTCACCATATATCTTAATGAAATAACATTCACGTCTGGAGAGTGTGTTGGCCAGGAAAGATCTATTTTCCTAGATCAGGAAAGGCAGCAGGCAGCTGGCAGCCCTTTGGCTTGTCATGATATTGCGGTTGGGCAGACAAAAATTCTGCACAGGGACAGATTTCTGTATGGAGAGATTTAACCCCTGCGTTGGTATTACGAATCAGCACATGACTGTTTTAGACATTGGCCCAATACAAGGCATAGCCACTTTCTCTTCTTTTAAAATATTGAACCTATGTAAAGAAAGACACTAGCAGAATCTCAGACTCAGATTCTAATTTTGGAGAATGTTAATTTATAGCAGATAAATTGAAAGACTGGGTTCCCAGAGGTAATATTTATGACTCACTGCCTGGTAAATAAAAATACTGTTGTTAATTCTCCTGTCTAGAAGGAGTGTGTGGCCTCTGTCCTTGAATACTTTGTCTAGGAGCTAGGCATTGTGTAGATATGATGACTACTTTGGGGGCAAACCTTGGATAGGAGATAGAACAGGAGAAAAGGTCCCACCCTTTTCTCTCTTCTCCCCCAGCTCCTCTTTCTCATATGTGTGTGTGTGCGTGTGTGTGTGTGTGTGTG
>NC_034610.1:32409320-32410599 GCF_900095145.1 Mus pahari
TTTTTTTTTTTTTTTTAAAAAAGTAGGTATTTTCTTTATTTACATTTTAAATGCTTCTTGAGACTGAGTTCTCCCACGATCCTGGAGCTTGTCAGTTAGGCTGGCTAACCCTAGTGGTTGCCTTTCTCTGCCACCCCAGTGCTTGACTTATAAGTATACCTGACTTTTTAAAAGCAGGCTATTCTGTAGGGTTAAATTCATGGTTTTGCTGCCAGCACTTACCAACTCAGTGATTTCCTTTTCTGTGTTGTGAAAGTGCCGAGCACCAAGAGATGCCTTTGGATTTGGAGCACTGAAGTTGCCAAGGGTAAAGAATTGTGCTTTTTTGTCCCACGCTGACTTTCTTAAGCATACATCTTGGAATATACTCCATTTTTCCCCTGGCAGCTCAATTGCAAGGGAAATGCCTCTTTAGGGATCAGTTCTACTCAAATACAACTTTATGTACTTTGCAATACTATATGTCAAAAATAAATAGAAGAATAAGTTTATTTAGATCTCCAAGTGCTAGTAGGTTTTAATTTACATTTTAACATTGCTTTCTATTGATATTAGCATGTATTTGATGTGGCCCAGGGCTATTACTTGAGGTTTTTTTTTTTTTTTTTGCCTTAAGGGTGTGTCGTCATGTTCTATTATTGTTCAGATAAAAATGAATCAAACTTGATAGAAATGCATATTGGGTCTGTGAAATCAATACAACAAAGACATGGCTTAAATGTGAACATGCTTAATGGGCAGGAAGGGAGATGTACCAAGCAGTGACGTTCCTATTACATAGCACAGCCTCCTAACAGGAAGTTGCACAGGCAGATAAAAGGTTTTGTGGCAAGTATTGGTAAAGAGCCTTGAGAAGAAAATGGAGGGTAGGGGTATTTAGGACCATGTTTTGACCAAGACTAGTCCTCGAGAGGCATGGGAGAGAAAACCTGTCAGTCAGAGCAAAGGTATGCTTCAGACGAAATGCGTATCTTCCCCCAGCTCTTTCTGTGGCGCATTCAGGAGCGTGTGCTTACAAAAGCCACTATAAACTATGATTCGGTGGTATGGTGGTTTAAATAGAAATGGCTCCCATATACATTTACACAATGGAGTACTACTCAGCTATTAAAAACAATGAATTTATGAAATTCTTGGGCAAATGGATGTATCTGGAGTATATCATCCTTAGTGAGGTAACCCAATCACAAAAGAACTCACTAGATATGCACTCACTGATAAGTGGATATTAGACCAGAGACTTAGAATACCCAAGATACATTATGCAAAACAGAAGAAA
>NC_034610.1:32412579-32460293 GCF_900095145.1 Mus pahari
ATGAACTAACCAGTACCCCCTGAGCTTGTGTCTCTAGCTGCATATGTAGCAGAAGATGGCCTAATCGGCCATCACTGGGAATAGAGGCCCCTTAGTC
The DNA here is from genome assembly GCF_900095145.1 of Mus pahari. Lineage (NCBI taxonomy): Eukaryota > Metazoa > Chordata > Mammalia > Rodentia > Muridae > Mus > Mus pahari. The sequence goes on from NC_034610.1 coordinate 32,412,677, forward strand.
TTGCAAACTTTATATGACCCAGCACAAGGGAAGGCCTGGGCCAAGTAATGGGAGTGGGTGGGTAGGGGAGCAGGGGCAGGGGGGTGTATAGGGAACTTTCGGGATAGCATTTGAAATGTAAATAAAGAAAATAATAATAAAAAAAAAAGAAAAAAAAAGAAATGGCCCCCATAGACTCATGTGTTTAAATGCTTGGCCCATAGGGAGAGGTGCTATTAGGAGGTGTGGGCTTATTGGAGTAGGGATGGCCTTGTTAGAGGAAGTGTGTCACTGTGGGGGCAGGCTTTGAGGTCTTATATGCTCAAGCTATGCCCACTGTGGTACACAGTCTCTTTCTACTGCCTTTGTGTCTGCCAAGATGTAGAACTCTCAGCCACTTCTCCAGCACCATGTCTGCCTGCGTGCCGTCCACCATGATGATCATGGAGTGAACCTCTGAAACGGTAAGGCAGCCCCAGTTAGATGTTGTCCTTTATGAGAGTGGCCTTGGTCATGGTGGCTCTTCACACCTAACTAAGATAGGTGGCCATACTGACCTAGGAGAGAAACCACAGTCTGTGGAATGAATTTCTGGTGCTTTGCGTTCAGAGGTCTCCTACCCTAGACTTGCAGACCTGTGGTCAGCCCAGCTTTCATCTTTAATTAAATCCAGTAACCATCACCTCCCTACCCATGGTGCTGAGATAACGAGTGGCGAACGGAATTAATCTGCAAGCACATTTTGAAGAAGGCCAAATTTAAACTAAAATACCTCTTTTGTTCTTATCCAACTCCCCCCAAACCTTTATTGACTTGTTATTAGACAGAAGTAGATATGCGCTTACAACATATAGCAGTACGGTGAAAACATTAAAATTATGCGCAGTATGGGAGATCAATACCCAAGTGATTAAGATAATATAGCCAAGGAGCCACCATTTAAAAACAAAAGGACGGTTGGATATAGCGTGGTACACCTTAAAAAAGCTTGTTATTGGTTCTTTGTGAATTTCACGTCATGGGCCCCAATCCCATTCATCTTCCTGTTCCTTTGTATCTGATCTCTGTCTTTGCAACCTCCCTTCCAAAAGAAAAAAAAAATCACCTTATTATGAAAGCTGTAGTGTGAGCTGGGTGTGATAGTGCATGCCTTTAATCCCAGCACTCGGGAGGCAGAGGCAGGCGGATTTCTGAGTTCGAGGCCAGCCTGGTCTACAAAGTGAGTTCCAGGACAGCCAGGGCTATACAGAGAAACCCTGTCTCACCCCCCCCCCTAAAAAAAACCCAAAACAAAACAAACAAACAAACAAAACCACAAAAGCTGTAGTATGTCACAGTGTGTCCCACTGTATATCCTGTTGCCCACGCATCTTCACTTGCAAATGTTCATGAGTCATTAGTCTGTTTCCAGACCTCTGGCTTCTGCTACACTATCTATACTGAAACTTTACTGGAACTCCTCTTAGCCATCCTGTTGTTACCCTGTGTCATAGAGATCCTGCAGCTTCCAATCTGCAGGACTGGCCCCTTCACACACACTAGCAGTACATAGATGGGGTAGATGTGGTGGTGGGCCAACTCCAAACCCTGGATCTGGACCTGGGTGAGAACTGAGCTGCTCAGCCCACCAGCTCTCCACAACCACACTACCAGGGAGGGCTCCCCAGCATTCCCTGGGGCTAGCTCACCCAGTGCTACATCAGGTAAGGGGCAGAGCCAGCTCTGCCATGCGTATGACCCTGGGGCCAGTTCTCCTGCCTGCTGCAGGTGTCAGATGCCCCTCGCTCAAGCCTCCACATGGCGGACAAGAAGCAGGGCCAGCTCTCCCGCACTCATGCTCTTGGGGGCCAGGACACTTGCAGCCCCTAGCACCCCTAAACCAGAACCAGCTCTACTGTGCTTTCTGGGCAAGGTGTAGGGTAGGGGAATTGGGGTGGGGTGCTCTCCCAAGTGCTGCAGCTAGCAAGGGGAGGGGCTCACGTTCCAGCCCGCAGGCCTTCTGGGCCAGCTCTTCTTTGATGCCCATGCAAAGGGTGGGGCCAGCTCTGCACAGCCCTCAGACATTGACATGGCCCCAGGTGGCAGCCCAGACTGCATATGTCTGTCTGATCTTTGGTTGTAACAGAACCCCATTGTTGCAGGGCCACAGACACAGACTTGCCCCTTGGTGTGAGATAGGACCTCACCGTTGCCTTATGTGGCATAGCTCTCTACTCATATCAGGCTCTTCCACAATACCCTTGAGTCTCCAGTTCTGCCTCTCTTCATTGTGTACGCATCCTTCTGCTTCTCTTTCTCTTCCATCTCTCCACCACCTACTTGCTCGTCTTAGTGGTACCCAGGGTCTGTGGGTGTCTGGGGTTGTCTCAGGAGTGCCAAGTCCCACATGTGCCATGTGGCAAAAGACCACCGGGCTGGGGGTCATCTCAAGCTTATTCTGCCTGTTCTGACTTTGTGGTGGGGTTTGTCTTAGACACTGCCCGTGGAACCTGGTGGGAGTCATCTTGGGGATGTTCTGTCTTTCCAGTTCACATGGCACCAGGCTGTGGGGGTAATTTCAGGCTTTTTCTGCCTGTCAGGGCTGTGTGAAGGCAGGTTGGGGTCAACTTGGGCGTGCACTGCCACTCTAGCTCTGTGGCACTGGGCTGGGGGACTTGATCACTATGGCACACCTTTAATCCCAGAACTTAGGAGGGAGGCAGATCTCTGTGAATTCTAGGCCAGTCTGGTTTACATAGACTGTCAAAAAGAAAGGAGAAAACAAAACAAAACAAAACAAACCTCAGAAAGTGTTTTGTCTCTATGTATTATCCAGTCCCAATATTAAACATAGCCCAAAGTTAATTGACTTAGTCTTCTTAGGTTTCAACTAAAAAAAAATAATCATAATAAGAGAAAAATATGCCTCAGTATTGTTGGAACTTTCCTGGAGAATATGAACAGACAAACATGTGTTCCCCTCAGATTGGGCACCCACAGCAGACCAGAGAAATGAACCTACCCAAGTCCAGCTTAGTGAATCAGTGAATTTGCCAGAGTTACTTTCAGGAGTACGACGGACTGAGAGGCAGCTGTGTGATTGAACAATCCCACCCTCAAACCCATAACTCAAGAGCTGAGAAAACTGTTCTCTCTCAGGAAATAAGGCAGAGAGTGACACAGCAGAATTGAGGCCTCCTCCTCCTCCTCCTCCTCCTCCTTCCCCTCCTCCTCCTCCTCCTTCCCCTCCTCCTCCTCTTCCTCTTCTTCCTCCTCCTCTTCCTCCTCCTCTTCAGTGCATATGGCTGTGCATCCACATTAGCACTTAGCACACATACTCTACACCACACACGTTAACTTGAATAAGAAAGCATCTCTTTTGGTTGTACGTATTACAGTTGGGTCACTATTGCACCAATGGCTTCTATAGTACACGGGGCCCATACCAAGACTGTTGGTAATAATTCTTTCCCTTCTGCCACTCTGAAAGCCAGTCAGCAGGGAAGGAGATTACAGCTCTGGCCCATCTTGATTTTGATTTATCTATATCCTGCAGCTAAGGTCTGTGGTGACTTTAGCAATAGGGACTTACCATTGATTCTGGCATGGAGTCAACAGCAATGGCAGTGCCTTTTATTGTCTCGGGAGAGGTTGGGGACCTCCCTGTTGCACTGGGATTTTCACTCAATAATTGATGATTCTTGGGAATTCTCTTTCCTCTTTTCACAGGGTACTTGATTCAAGATCCTTCACTTATTTTTAGTGTTCTTCCATTTTTTTTTTTCAAATCCATGAGACTCAAGGAGTTGATATTATATAATGTAACCTTCTTACAGAGGGTGGGCATCCTGGAGGTGCTGGAGACTCACTGATGCGTGCATCAAGCAAGCATTCATTGATCTTGGTTAGCTAAGAGGATATAAAACAAGAAATGTTAACACAGCTATCACAGCATAAAAAGATCCCGTCTGTTGTACAGCTATTTTGTTAAAAAAGGAAAAGAAAAAAGGAAAACAGAGCAATATTGGGTTCAATGGCATGTGTGGACAGCATAGTCATTTCCCCTCACTATCCTATCTTCTCATCTTAGGGCACTGCTCCCACCATAGACCACTGTCCATATACTGTACACATTCCTGGAAAGACATGAGCAAACATTTACTCACCCCCAGACAGGGAACCAAAGTACAGACACCATCAAAGCCCCCGTTGGTGAACCAGTGGGTTATATTGGGGTTACTTAACAGAAGCAGAAGTGACTCAAGGACAGCTCAAAGCCTATTCAGGATGGGTGCCAGGTCACAAAAGCTGGAAACCTAAAGTGCGTTGTACAACCTACAGGCAGAGCAACAGGTTTGATGGTGTTCCTTCTACATGGTCCAGGTAGTCTGAGCCACTTCCAGGCAATTTTGACTGTTCTTTGTTTTATTCTAGGCATTTTGGGTTGTCTCCTCCTCCTCTTCCTCCTCTTCCTCCTCCTCCTCCTCCTCCTTCTCCCTCCTCCTCCTCATTTTTCTTTTCCTCCACCTCCTCCTTTACATCCTCCTCCTCTCCTTCTCCTCCTCCTCCTCCTTCACATCCCCTCCTTCTCCTGCTCCTCCTCCTCCCCTTCCTTCTCCTCCTCTCCTCCTCCTTCTCCCCCTCCCTCCCTCCCTCCCTCCTCCTCTTCCTCCTCTTCCTCCTCCTTTCAGTTTGGGCTTATCTGATACTGGCTCTCAGCCAGCTTTACTGCCTATGTACCCATGGGGAGGCATAGTGAATCTAGTCATATTCAGGGACTTCCTGACACTATTTTGAGTTGCTTGCTTCCCAACTTAAAGAGCTTCCAGACGGGATGCAGTGTGTCACCTCTCCTTAAAGTCTAAGACTTAGAAGTCCTATTGTTTCAACTCACTGTGAACATCCTTTTCTAAGAAGTCTCTTCCAAGACGAAAGGGTTCAGTCTTAGAGGAAACTGCCGTAGTAATATCTTCTTACCTTAGTCTTGGCATGGCTGGCCTGCTCTGCTCAGCTTGGCTCAAGTCCAAAGCGATCAGGACCGTGCTTCAGCCTGCCTTACATGCCACTGGAACCAGCTTCCTGGTTCTGACAGGCTCTGGGCCAACACTGTGGGTCTTGCCCTTGCGTAAAGAGTACCTGGCTGCCCCAAGAGCCTTGGTCTGGGTGAACAATCCCCACCTCCAGAAGAATTCTCTCTTGCAGGTGAAAAATGTGAAAAGTTTTAGAGGTGAAAAGTCCCCACCTCTAGGACAAGCTTAATCTTTTCCATGTGTGCTGTTTATCATCTATGTCTTCTTTGAACCATTTTTTTCAGACTTTAAACCCTTTAAGAAGCCTACTAGCATAACATTAGCTCTCTGTTATTTTTTTTTTTTCTATAGGAACTCTGGCTTGACATATTTACCTTAGATATGTCTAAGGGATCAAAGTCAAATAGAGTGACTTAATGCCCTTTGTTTGCTCTGTCCTTCTCTCCCAACCCTTTGACACTTCGTCAATTTATGATCCTGATATACGTGTCCATCTAAATCATTCAGATCTGTGAGAACCCCCCTCCTACAATCATGGGGCTTAGAAGAACCACTAAAGCTACCCCCACCCCTGGCTGAACCAATCAGATTGTGCAGCCTTTGTCTTATGGAGGGATGGACAGTCAGAGCAGTCTCTTCATTTCTTGTATCACAGTCTCATCTCAGGTTCTCCCATGACTCACTCACAAGCGAGGCCACGAGAGTCTCTTTCACTCCTTGTTTAAAAGTTTTCCCAGCTGAGCGTAGAGCTGCAACCCCGTAATCTCAGTACTTAGAAGGTGGAGGTAGGCAGATTGTAAGTTCAAGGCCAGCAGCCTCTGCTACATGAGACTGTCACAAAAAGCCAAAAGCCAACTGAAGTAGTTTAGATGCAGAATATTCCTGATTATCATAGTTTCAACGACTGGGCCAGTATTTAGGCCACTATTGTATATTGTATTGTAGACTTCCCCTTCATCTTTATTAATAGTTGGACCTGGCTATCTTCTATCATTTCTGTCTTGTTTCTTCAACATTGCTGGCCTATTTTTCCCATGGGGTCTAAGTTTTTGGACCCAGAAAGGGCTGCTTATGTCAGATCTCACAGCTCGAAGGAAATTCAACCACCACCACCACCTCATCCTCCCCTTTCCCATCTTCCCCGCCAACTACAGGTTTGTGAGGAAAGTATCACTTCCTTGCCCTTATCCTAGTTTAATTTCCCCCTCAAATGTACCAGTACTTCCCAGGTTAAAAAAGCGTAGCCTTGGTCACATATCTTATTGCCCACAGCAAAGGCCACTTAGCTGATGCAATAGCATGCTTATGGGCTCTCTCTTGGGGAGGATGCTTTTCAGGGATAACGTTATATTCTCTTGCCCACTGGCCATTTCAGTGATGTCCCTACACTTGTAGGGTACACTTTAGTAATTATGAAGGGGTGCCACTTCATACCACATAAAGGAAGACAGTAGCCTCGGATGATTCTACCCAAGGATGGTTTACTCTCAGCTTAGTCTTGGTTGCCATGTCTTATTGTATAGCACAGGAAGTATGCAACTGCCACTGCAGCAAGAGGTCCATCGCCCCATACATATGGGCAAAGTAGTCTTATAGGGATCAAATCAGCAGCCTCCTCCCATCAGAGGGGTTAGCCTCACCTAAATATCTGATCACTTATTACAGGAACCACATATCTTCTCGCTAACTCATATTTAGTTCTGTCAGTCCCTGATTGGGCTCCGATTGTATTTCATGATCTTTCCTGCAGAGAGATGAATAATCAACTATTCACTCCAAATAGCTCACTGATGTCATATCAAAGACTCCCACCTAAGCCTAACTTGGCGAACCAATGAGTGTATTGGAGTTGCTCATAGGAGCATGGGTGAGGGGTTACTTGTGGAGTAACCCAAAACTAGCTGCATCACCAAAAAAGTCTGCCCTACTGTGTGGATGACAGCTCACAAAAGCTTCATCCGTGGGGCTCCTTGGTGGGGAGTTCAAATTCAAGGTACTAGCGAAGTCTGGGGTCTCACTTCTTGGCTTCTAGGGAGACACTTTCACACTGTTCATTCATCTGACTCCTTTCTGTGCTCTTATAGATGGAGGGAGAGCTCTTGAGTGTCTTCCACAATAAGGGCACTAGCTCGTACATTAAGGGCTTACCCTGGTAGCTGAATTTAATCTTAGTTACCTCTACAGGGGCCTTATTTAACATTGGGGCTTCAATATAAGGATTTATAAAGGTGGTTGTGTAGCTTGGTGTTCTTGTGAGACTCCTAATAGTGGGGGGTGAGGGCATATCTGACTCTTTTGCCTGATTTTGGGACCTCTTTCCTCTTCCTGGGTTGCCTTGTGCAGCCTTGATATGAAGGTTTGTGGTTGGTCTTATTGCAACTTGATGTGCCATGATTGGTCAATATCCCTGACAGGCCTGCTTGTTTCTGAAGGGAAGAAGGTGAAGAGTGGGTCTGGGGGAGAAATGAAGTGGTGTGTGGGGTGGAGATGGGAGGACAGATGGAGGACTGGGAGGAGTAACTGTGGATGGGATGTGATATATAAGGGAAGAATAAACAAACAAATAATTTAGAGAGTGTCTCAGCCTTTAATCTGTATCATTTATATGAGTACACTGTGGCTGTCTTCAGACACACCAGAAGAGAGCATTGGATCCCATTAGAAGTGGTTGTGAGCCTCCATGTGGTTGCTGGAAGTTGAACTCAGGACCTCTGGAAGAGCAGTCAGTGCTCTTAACCACTGGGCCATCTCTCTAGCCCTTCAGTCTGTATCATATATGCAAATTAAATTTATAGTCCTAACTATTTATATCAGTTAAAAATTTAACTCATTTGACTTTATATTAGCTAAAAAATAAAGAAAAAATTCAAAGGTCAGAATTACTTATTATATGTTATATAAATTATACCACAATAATGAAAAAAGAAGTTAGTGGAACAAGAAGGAAAATGCAGGCAATGGTTCTGAGGTTGAAGTTATTGAGGCTGTGACATTGCTACTGTAATTTCATGAACGTAATAATGATGCTATCCAGGAGTTTTACAGTGCTTTGCAAAAGCATTTTGCTTTAGCTAACTTGATTCACGCTGGGATCCCTGAAGCTCTTCCTTTGGGATCTGTTTCTAGCCTGTGGCTGAGGAGTTAAACAGAATGGCCTTGATCCATGAGGACAAACCTGGTCCATACCCATTGGGGATGCTTTGCCTTAGAGTGACTGGAACTCCCTCTTCATGTTTGGCACCATGTCCCTAGAGTCCAGCTCGATGCTTGGCTCATGACAAGAACTCAAGTGGTCAGGAGGATTCAACACTTTATAAAAGTAAGCCTTGAGGAGTGCCAGGATAAGGAGGTTGCCCACCCTTCATCAACAGCATTGGAAACAGAGGCATAGGGATGAAATGAAACCCATTTTCAGAAGCAGCTTCTCAGAGTGCAAACTGCTTTTCCTGGCAGTCATCTAAGCTCACTAAATAGAAGCCAATGGTCCTCCCTCCGTGCTGAAACATTTGCCTCGCATATTCTAGTTAAGAGTGTAGAGCCATGGCATGCTGAGAACCCTACAAATCTGGACTATTCTGAGATGGTAAGGTTGTGGGTGGAGCCATGGCCTGCCCATCAAATAGCTTAGCTTCTATTTCCTGGTCCAGGTAACTTCACCCCATAATCTTAGCAAGCTGTGTCTGTGGCAACTCCAGGCGAAGATGAACATAATGGTGACCAAGGAAGTGGCCCTGGCATCCGTGTGCACTTGCCCATCAAGTGACCATATGACAATTTGTGTTGGTAATGGAAATGTCAGCCTCATTTGAAACACAGTGTACAATCTCTGTGGTGTCTTCTGCAGAAGCAGTGGGGTTAGAACCGGAGAAGAGGATCCAGGATGGGCATCGGTTGGTGAGGTACTGACATTCCATAGCTGGTTGAGCTAATCGCCCATCAATGTCTAGTAGATATTTCTTCTGCTGCTGTTTTCTCTACTGAACCGACCATCTGGATGTGATAAATGTGAGTTTTACAGCTAAGATTAGATATTCCTTCCATCTCGTCTCTGGTCAGTGGGCGGCTTTCAAGGCAAACATTAAAGAAGTAACAGAATATTTTGGCTGAGCCATCTAGGGTGGCGTGCCCTACATGGGTAAGCAAAGAAGCTTCGATGGAGCAAGAGGGCTGGCGATGTTTGTATAACCCAGGGGAGGGAGCAGGGGCCGTTTGTGTTGTTTGAGAAGGCAGAATTGTGACCATTTCTGGGATGTAGGTCTTGTCACTCAGGACCTCTTCTTGGAGTGAGAATTACTCAGGTCACACAGGTTTGGTGGGAATTGCTATATACTCTTTTCAGTGATAGTCCCTAATGTTATGTCTGGGGGAGGGTGGAAGGGGGGAGGTTCTGACCAGCCTCCATCATTGCTAAATGTTATGGCGCTGGACCAGGTCAGGCTGGTGAGTCTTAAATAAATTAAGTTTGAGGCCCATCAGTGTCTTATGCAGGTGAAGCTAGATTTGGGATCCCAGACAGAACTGAAATACAGCTTGAGACTTCACTGAGGGAAAAGAAAGGGATGCAGAAAGTGGTGGCAAGGAGAGGCAAATGTAAGAGACAAGAAGTAGAAACCTTGAGAGACATGAAGGGGTTTTAGAAATCCCCAAGTTTCAATGTAGAGCTTCATAGCTATTCACCTTCATCCTTGTTAGATTACGGGCCACAGCCTTGCCAGGCAAAAGGACAGCCACAGAAGTGAGTATTACTGTTCATCTCTGAGGCCACTGGTATCTGGGTCACCATGGTGCTCCTGCACTGTGAAGAGCTTGGATGCGTATGAGGTCTGGAGGGATGGGGCATTAGGCCTTGAGGTGGACTCTGTTGTTATAGGATGGTACTCTGGAAGCCATGGTAATAAGAATAGAGGGCAGAACTGCCCATCTCCCTACTCTAGTGCAGAATGGGCCCCAATCCCCACTTTGGCAGTTCCATGGTATGCCAGAATGCTATTGGTCATTCAGAAAGGTGCTTCGGGGAAAGAGAGTAGGGGAGCTGAGCACACACAGTTAGTTCCTCACGAGGAAGTTGAGGATGGAGAGGAGGAAATGAACTGGGACCAGCTTCTGAGCACACTGGAAACCACCCTGAATCTTCTAGATATTATACAAGGATCTCACTAAAAGTAAGTTTGGACTAATAAACACTTGGAGATAAATAGAGCAGGGTAAAGGAAAGCATCCACAAAACCTTGTGGGAAACAAAAGGAAAATCACGACTCTGCCTCTCATTGTTTCCTTCGTATTATTCTAAGAGCACCTTCGGAAGTTCCCATACATCTCTTTACTCAAATTCCAAGAAACGTGTTCAATTTAGAAATCTCACTTCACAGTACCCAACACAGACCACAGGAGGGAATCTCAGTGCAAATAAATTAAAACACTTCACTGAGGTCAATTTAGAAAACAAAGGGAGTTGGAGGATAAATTATTTGGCTCTGCAGCGGCCTGTCGGATCAAGCATAACACTGCAAAATATCAGTCTTACGGCAAAAGCCAAAGGAAAAGATTATGCTCCAAATTGCTCCTGGCTGGCTGGCCTCTGGGTTATTAATTCAAATGTTCCTCCTATTGGTGTTGTTAATGGCTTCAAACAACTCTTTTCTTCTCTTATGCAAGGGGAAAATTGGACCCATTCCAACGAAAACAGGAGTGGCCGAAGCCAACGTTTGTAGCGTTGTTAGATAACTTCAACTATTAATTTTCTTTAACCAAGTCCCTTTCCACTTTTTTTGAAGATATTTTTTATACTGCCTAAAACTATAAATTAGACATTCCTAATACAGGAAAGATTTCTAAATAATAAAAAGAGGGCTTTCCAATTTAATTAGCATCCTTTTTCTTTACTCTGGGCTGTTTTTACAGTATAAGACATGGAGCTAATAGAATAAAACTCAGACGTGGTGCTTGTTTAAAAAAATATAGTATTTCTACTAATTCTTTGAGAATTTTAAACTGTATTTTGATCATCTTTCACTGCCTGCTCGTTCTGCCTCCAAACTCATCCCAGATTCAGCCCTACCTCTCCAATGCCTCCCAACTTTGTGTCTTCGTGACTGAAAATCTATAAATAAAATAACCAATAAAAATGTTTTTTAATGTAATCAAAGAAATTTTTATAAAAAGGAAAGAAAAACGAAAATCTATTGAGTTACACTCATTGGTGTAGGGCCATCTGATGGAGCATGGTCTTCTGACCAGGGACCATACCCTGAAAGAAAACGGACTGTTCCTCCTTCAGAACCCGCTAACTCTAAATGGCTTAAGAGTGGAGGCTAATGAACTTCTCCGTATTCCATGGTAAAATGTTGCCTGGCTTGATATTGTGCAGGTTTTGTACAGGCAGACATGATGATTAAAAAAAAAATCATTACTGCAGTGTGTGTGTGTGTGTGTGTGTGTGTGTGTGTGTGTGTGAATGTGTTTGTGTGCCAGTAAGTGCCCTTCCCGGCTGAGCCATCTCACCAGTCTAAGCTTTGCTTGTTTGGTTGATTTTTTTTTTCCCATTAGAGAGGAAGAATAAAGGATCACAAGGAGCCGGGCGTGGTGGCGCGTAACTTTAATCCCACCACTCGGGAGGCAGAGGCAGGCGGATTTCTGAGTTCGAGGCCAGTCTGGACTACAGAGTGAGTTCCAGGACAGCCAGGGCTATACAGAGAAGCCCTGTCTTGAAAAACCCAAACCAAAACAACAACAACAACAAAAAAGATTATAAGGACAGAAGGAGGGATATTAGAATAAGTAGGTAGAAATTATTTGTAGGAAAAAAAAAAACCCTGTTAATAGGAACCTGATATGTCCTGAGGTTAGAAACTACTTCAAAGGACCCGACTCTAAAATTTCAAAGTTCTCCAAGTTCAGGTTGGAGTCCATAATCGCAGCTTGATTATCTTGAATTCGGGTGGCCTCATGGGACATTAAATTTATGGACCTTGATAATATTGAGCAAAAATGTCTTCCTGTGTCCTAGTTAGTGGCTGCTTTTCGTTTTCAGAGGGCCTTAACCATCTGCTGTCTGTGAAGCATCTCAAGTTGGACAAGTTCAAATGAGTGCGCAGTTGTGGATAACCCAGCTGCCTGAATCTTTCTCTCCCTTCCCTGGGAAGCTCAAGGGACAACCTTGTGACTATGCATGTTAGAACTCAGGCTCCTGACCTAGACCTCGTGAGGAGCAATGTAGCATCGCGGAGCTGATGGAAGCCTTCTGTGCCAAAAGCAGTGGCTGGCAGGATGGTAAAGAAATCCCAGAGACCGAGAACTTCTGGGGTCCTGCGTTGCTTCTGAGTCCCCAGCCTGGCTCCTGAGCACTGAACAGCTATGCTCAAGCCCGGCGGGTAATTTTCGGCCATTAGAAAGGGTGATAACTGATACCAGGTACCACCTTCAGCTTTACCCCAGAGATCTAAGTTCACTCGGTCGCTACACAAAGTACACCTGATCCCCTTTCTAGATAACCGAGGAAGATGTTAAAGGTGGCTATCCTGTCCCTCCTAAGAGATCCTTGACTGTCATTTCCTTTAACGCGCGCTCACTACTGTGGCTTACAGGCCATCCAGGGTTGTTTCTCTTGGCTTACAGCCCAGTTTATCAAGGTTCCCGTTACTGAGTGGGACTGAACTCCTTCTGTGCTTTGACTAGCTCAGGTTCTGGTCAGATGTCTCCTGCAAACAGAACTTGCTTTCACCTCTAGTGAGTATATGTTACATTCGACTCAGATTGAGTGACACGCAGTGGGGACTTCAAAAGCTGAACTCATCACGAGTAATACACTGCCTGGCAGGTTTTTTTTTTTTTTTTTTTTCAGAAGAATTGCTGATGTCAAATCACCTCATCCTGTATTTTCATAAATTAAAAAAAATACATATATTATTTTAAAAGTTATGCATCTGGTTCTTTTGCCTGCATGTGTTCGTGGGCCATGTATGTGCGGTATGAGATTGAGCCTGGGTCCTCTCAAAGAGCAGCCGGTGCTCTTAACCCCTGAGCCATCTCTAGCCCCTTAACAATTGTTTCTGAAAATCTTCACGTAGCAATTAGCATTTATTTCTATTAAGTGGTGTACCACCTGCTTTCAATTATTCTTTTGCCAAAGCAATGAATTTTTTTTGACATTTTTTTAAATCCCAGTAGTTGTCAATCCTAGTAGCTCTTTACATCTTTTAAAAATCATCTAATGATGGGTGGGACTGTGGGATTGTTGGCCCGACACTCCTGTTCCAGTGCACACATGGCAGGTAGGGTGAGCAACTGTAAAATGTGTTTCTAAGTCTTTAAAAAAAAAAAAAATGTTTCATGCGGGCATCATTTCTTTCCAGACAAAACTGTAGGGAAGCCCTCAACTGCTTACGTAAAAGTAAACAGTGGATTTGGTCCACATCAAGTAGAAACATGGATGGGCCACAGTTAGCTGGAGGCCTGGTTTGCATCCCATTGGCCCAGTGTTCTCTCTGTCTGTCTCTGTCTCTCCCCAGCCTCCCCCCCCCCAACCCCTGCCCCAAATCAGCACCGGCTTCTCCTTCTGGAAGCTCTTAGGAAAGGGCTGAGCTCTACAGACCTTTGGCTTTAATATTCTGGTTCTTAAAATCCCCAAGTGGCAAGAGTTCCTTTTATTTCTTCTTCAAGCCTACAGATATCATCAGAGAAAACTGAGATTTTTATCAGTCTGCTTTTGCAAGTTTCTATTGTATCTCAAAAATGTTATTTAAAGCCTGCTAGGTGAGAAGCTTTACACTAGGAGCTGTTGGTGAATCGTACAGGCATCTTGTTCGATACATTCATTAAAGACATAATTGGAAACACAAATGACAAATGAGATGATTCTAAAAGGGAATAGAAAACATTCATAAGCCAAAGTCAGGGTTGCTGGGTTCTCATAGAGATGCAAGTCAGGATGACAAACATCCAAAAATTTAAATGTTCAAAAACGAGGTATGCCAGTCTAGAATTGAGAGGTCAAACTTTGACCACATCCTGGCTTTTTGCCTTTTGGGGATCACTGCACGGACAAGGCTGATGGAAAGTGACATTACCACTATAGGGAGCTTGCAACGGGCCATACATTCAATGTAGGTTAAGGTCAGTTTGGGGTCTTGTGTTAGTTAGACCTCTAGCAGCTTGACAATCATGCGGGAGGTAAATAACTCGAAGGGGAAAGCATTTATTTTGGCTCCCGGTTTCAGTCTTTACTTGGTTGGCTTGGCTGTTCTTGGTACTTTGGTGTACCAGCACTTTGTTATGGGAGTTGAACAAAACCATGGCAGTCTCCAAGGTGCAAAGTGAGGGAGGAGGGGCGGGGTCTGAATCTCTTCTTAAAGAATAAGCCTCCAATGACCCACTTCTTCCTTCTAGACTCACCTCCTGAAGGTTCCCCCATCTTTCAATAGTGCCACCAGCTAGGTGCCAAGCCTTCTAGACTTGAACCTGTTGGAGGGACATTAAAAATTAAATATATAGCAATTCCCGAATTTTTTTTCTTTCTTTCTTTCTTTTTTTTTTTTTTTTTACAAAACAACCAAGTCATGCTAGCACAAAAGAAGCCAGTGCCGATGGACTGAAAAAAAGTCCCCGTTAAAGGATTTTTCTTTTGAAGAACGTCTGCTCTGTGGGTCATTTGGTGTGATCACGTAGGACTTTTGTTAGGCTGTGGTTTTGTGTGGGTGATCCTGGGGTGATACAATCTGGATGGTACGAGGCTTCGTCATACAATAGAGGAGATAGAGGCATAGTTCTACCATGGCATTTAGGCGTGACAATTAGACATAGAGGTAGGAGCAGGTTGCTGGGCCCTGGCCAAGTCTGTACAGGATAAAGCCACGTTGGTTTGCTGCTCTCTGGAGGAGAGATTTCTGGGCGTTCTTGGCAGAAAGAATCCGTCCCTGGAAAAGCAGAGCTGAGATGGTCGATGGTGAGAGGAACTTACCTGCATGCCGAAATTTCTGTCGCCGTGTTAGTAGCCCCAACTATAACTTGGGCCTGGAAAAGCTGTTTTACTAACTCATTGCCAGGTAGTCACGGTCTCATTTACTGATTTAACGACTATTTTTTTTTTCTTTTCATTTATTCTTACTCACAAGCTGTCCCATACCCTCGGGTTAGTGGCCTTCCATAAGGACCAAGCTGTTCAGGTATAGAGTATGAGGCTAGGAAGGTCTACTGTGTACTACAGAATGTCTGAAGCTGCCACCAGGCTCTGCTGCATCCTGGGACAGGAAGAGGCCAGTGTGAACGGAGCCCTCTGGGACAGGAAGAGGCAATACCTGCCACTGTTAACTGAACCCTTCAGCAGCATCTTCATGGGACAGGATGCAAGACATGTATTCTTGGACTTGTTTTATTCTGAAGCCGCTTACAAGACAATTCAGTGTAGGGATTCATCACTCGTGTGAGAGCATGGGTCCTCCTCATCTCAGAGCTTTGTGCTCCCAGGCTTCCAGATCTGTGCATGGACTAATGGCCCAGGGAGGTCAACCTTGTGTGCCCCATCCCCAGAGCACACTTCCTCCACTGTTCTTTTTCTCCCTAGCATACTCTTTTTTTCTTCTTTTCCTCCTCTTCCCTTCAATATCTCTGTCTGGTTCTACTAACTGGGTCCCACATGTGTCCCCAGACCAGCTGACATCCTTCTGTCCAGGAATACAGTACAGGGAGTCCTGGTTCAGACTTGACAACCCTCTCCCCTGCCCTGTATAAGGTCTAGTTGCTCCTTACTTCTTTGGCCTTTTCCAAAGTTAAAAAATGTCCGTTAGAAGAAGAGGTCTAAGTGTCCTTCCGTCCCGGAGAGGTGTGAGTTTCCTACAGGGGACCAGAGGCACCTTTTCAACTCCCCCCGCCCCCACCGCACCCCCACTTACTGGTTTTCCAAAAGAGAGTTTCACACATGGTTTAAAATTAAGTGTAATATAGGAGCTCCATCTTTACTTACTTGAATTCTTTTTCTTCCAAGAGAAGTCAGATGCATGTGTTTGCTATGTATTTGCTGGGTCTCAAAGAAACTTGGGATAAGTTTCATTCCGTACTGGTAGCTCCTCCCAGCACTTGTCACCCCGCCCCCTCTCATAAGCCCCTCCCCCCCAGGGGCCAGGCTTCTGCCTCCTTTTCCCTCAGCCCGATCGATCCCTATGCGGCAGCCATTTTTGCTGATCTGGTGTCATGTTTTCTTAGCCCAGGATGCCTTTGTTGGTTCGTGGCTGCTCCCTTGTTCTCTCTTCCCATCTCTTCTCTCGTGGTTCTGTTTAGTCTACTGGCCATGAGGCTCTTCCCTCGGCCTGCTTTCTCCCTTAGATCTACAATAAAAATCTTCTCCATTCCTTAGGAATATTCAAGTTCTTGTTTTCTTTTTACTGTTCAGTACTCTATTACGTGTTTTCTTCAGGCTGTCAATATCATAGAGAAAAAAATTTTAAGTTATTAAAATAAAATATATACTAGTTAAATGCCTCTTAAATATACATGATATCTTCTGAAGCTAAAAGTAATATGCACTCAACCAGTTTGGATTTTAATATCTATGTGGAACATTAGACATGATAGAAGTAGAAAAGAAAATATTTTATGAAGTCCTCTATGGAAGGAAATTGTGACAAGTTCCTGATCAGACAGAAACCAGTCCATCTCCAAGGGAGACTACACAGCGTAACTGTGGCTTCATAGAATGAATTGGGTAGCGTTCTTTCTGTTTCTATTTTGTGCAATAATTTGAAGAGTACAGGTATTAGGTCTTTGAAGGTCTGATAGAATTCTGCACTAAAGCCATCTGTTCCTGGGCTTTTTTTGGGGGGAGGTGGGGTTGGGAGACTTTTAATGACTGCTTCTATTTCTTTAGGGGTGATGGGACTGTTTATGTCGTTTATCTGATCCTGATTTAACTTTGGTATTTGGTATCTGTCTAGAAAATTGTCCGTTTCATCCAGATTTTCCAGTTCTGTTGAATATAGGATTTTGTAGTAGGATCTGATGAGCTTTTGAATTTCCCCGGTTTCTGTTGTTGTATCTCTCTTTTCATTTCTGATTTTTGTTAATTTGGATACTGTCTCTGTGACCTCTGGTTAGTCTGGCTAAGGGTTTGGTTGATTCTTTGTGTAGTTCTTTTTGCTTCTACTTGGTTGATTTCAGCCCTGAGTTAGAGTTTTTCCTGTGGTCTACTCCTCTTGTATTTGCTTCTCTTTGTTCTAGAGCTCTCAGGTATACTGTTAAGCTGAGTGTGTGCTGTCCCCAGTTCCCTTTTTGGAGGCACTCAGAGCCATATATGAGTTTTCCTCTTAGCACAGCTTTCATTGTGTCTCATAAGTTTGGGTTGTTGTACCTTGATTTTCATTAAATTCTAAAAAAGTGTTTTTCCCTTACTGCTTTTAATATTCTTTCTTTGTTTTGTGCATTTGGTGTTTTGACTGTTATGTGATGGGAGGAATTTCTTTTCTGGTCCAATCTATTTGGAGTTCTGTAGGCTTCTTGTGTGTTCATGGGCATCTCTTTCTTTAGGTTAGGGAAGTTTTCTTCTATAATTTTGTTGAAGGTATTTACTGGCCCTTTAAGTTGGGAATCTTCATTCTCTCTATACCTATTGTCCTTTGGTTTGGTCTTCTCATTGTGTCCTGGATTTCCTGGATGTTTTGGGTTAGGAACTTTTTGCATTTTGCATTTTCTTTGACTGTTGTGTCCATGTTTTCTATGGCGTCTCCTGCCCCTGAGATTCTCTCTTCTCTCTCTTGTATTCTGTTGGTGATGCTTGCATCTATGACTCCTGATCTCTAGGTTTTCTATCTCCAGAGTTGCCTTTCTTTGCGATTTCTTTATTGTTTCTATTTCCATTTTTAGATCCTGGATGGTTTTGTTTAGTTCCTTCACCTGTTTGACTGTTTTCCTGTAATTCTTTAAGGGATTTTTGTGTTTCCTCTTTAAGGGCTTCTAGCTGTTTACCTGTGTTGTCTTATATTTCTTTCTTTTCTTCTTTTCTTTTCTTTTTTTTTTCTTTTTCTTTTTTTAAAGATTTTTTTTTTTCTTAGATTTTATTTATTCATTTAATGTATATGAGTACACTGTTGCTGTCTTTGGACCTACCAGAAGAGGGCATTGGATCCCATTACAGATTGTTCTGAGCCACCATGTGGTTGCTAGGAATTGAACTCAAGACCTCTGGAAGAACAGTCAGTGCCCTTAACTACTGAACCATCTATCCAGCCCTCTTCTGTATTTCTTTAAGGAAGTTATTTATGTCCTTCTTAAAGTCCTCCATCATCATCATGAGATGTGACTTTAAATCAGAGTCTTGCTTTTCTGGTGTGTTGGGGCATCCAGGGCTCCCTGTGGTGGGAGAACTGGATTCTGATGATGCTAAGTAGCATTGGTTTCTGTTGCTTATTATCTTGCCCTTGCCTCTCAGCATCTGTTCATCTTTGGTGTTAGCTGGTCTTGCTGTCTCTGACTGTGGCTTGTCCCTCCTGCAAGCCTATGTGTCAGTACTCCTGGGAGACCAGTTCTCCCAGGAATTTGGGTATGGAGAGCTGTGGCACAGGGTCAGCTTTGGGGTGCAGACAGAAACTGGAAGGATCCTGTCCCTGGATGTTCCCTAGTTCCTGTGTCCTGATATCTCTGGGTGGGTTCATCTTGGGCCAGGAATTTGAGCAGAAGTATTAGTCTTAACTGTGCTCACAGGTGTGTCCGCACTCCTGGGAGACCAGCTCTCTCCTAGTGGTATTTGGGTATCTAGAGAAAAGATATTTAAAATGTATTAAGCTTGCTTCAAGCATCAAATCAAGTTGAAATTTAACTTGAAGGGAAATTAAATTAATTAATACATATTATATCAGTGACTTACACCTTTGTAGACAGTTTTCAAAATGCAGTCCAGCATCTGATTTCATCAGCATACAACTGCAGAGGCAGGCCTCTTTTCTAACCACCCCTTCTAGCATTTTCTCAAGTCTTTGGCATGCAAGTGGTTACTGTTCAAGTTTACAAGGCACATGGTCATTAATCATCTTCTCCAGCGCAGTGAAAGAGAGTCATTTTCTACCGTTTGTTCTCATGTCTTAATGTCCCTCAGATACTAACGTAAAAGCCCAGATCACATGAATTGCCTTGCTAAAGCTTCAAGGCTAGTGTGATACACCGAGGATACAGCCTAAGTATCCCAAAGGCCAACAGGTTTGCCTTCTAATAGCCTAAGTATCCCAAAGGCCAACAGGTTTGCCTTCTAATTCTCGAAGACTTTCTTTCTGTGAGTATCAGTTGAAAGTGGGCTGCCTTGCCCAGTGAGTGAGCTCCAGTTTCCTCCTCCAGTTCTCTGCTTTCTTGCCAAAAAAGGTAAGTGTAGCCAGCACACCCAGGAAGTACCCTGCTTTCAATGCTCCTGAAATGCCGAGGGACCATCTGACCCTGCCAACACATTTAGTGTCATTTCCCAACCTTTCTTGTGTGTTAACAGTCAGGCAGGACAAAAATAGACCTTCTGTTAGCTACAGCTCATCCTCATAGCTTTGTAGGGCACAGAGCTATAGAACCAACCCACTTGCCCGAGTTTCCTGTGCTGCATGGATGGCGGCTGGCTAGAACAATTGATTAGCTTATCGTTCAGGAAATGGGGCCAACCATCTCATGGATCAGTGAGCTTGGCTCCAATCTCCAGCTAGGGAAGTGGATACTTTTGAGTCTAAAGTCTGTCGGCCCCTTTTCCAGGCACTTAATCTACCAAACCCTCTATTGCTAAGCAAAATTGAACTGTAAACTAGTTCCCCAGTCCTTTTAAGGCACAAGACTCAAGCCCCTTGGTAATCAGGAGGAGCCAGAGACTTAGGCAGAGGGACAGAAAAGTCACAGCTCTCAGATTTGTGAGCCTTCAGAAGTTTCTATGGACCAATGCTTGTAAAGTGGGGACAGCAGTTTTGTGACTGAATCCTAACAGGCACAGTGAAGGAGCACACGCTGCGTCCTGGAAGTTCAGTGAAAAGTCCACTCTTCATGCAGGGTGAAACCGGAGGGTTACTGAATTTTGGAGTTTGTTGTTTTGTGTGTGTGTGTGTGTGTGTGTGTGTGTGTGTGCCCACACATGTGCTGGTACATGTGTTTTATCCTCAGGACTATCATCTACTTCTTTAAGAGTCTCTCACTGGGAACCAATTAGGCAAGACTGTCTGGCTAGTGAGCCCCAGGGATCCTCTTGTCTTCCCCTGCCCAGCACTGGGATTACACATAAGCCTCACTTTGGCTCTCTTACATGGGTTCTGCGGCTCAAATTCAAGTACTTATGCTCAAAAGGCACTACTTTATTGACTGAGCTAGCTCTCTGGCTCTCATTGTTTCTTATTAACAGGTAATCTTAAGTAACACAGCCAACTATAAGATTCTTGCATTGTTTAATTAATTTCATCAGTCTCGTCCAGGATGTGTTTGGCCTGGAGGAGCAGAGAGGAAAGCTGGGATTTCATTACACAAAGTCTATTCAGCCAAACTTTAACCTTTGGGCATTCAGCTGAACTTGGAGCCAAGCCTTCCTTCCTTTCTTCCTTTCTTCCTTTCTTCCTTTCTTCCTTTCTTCCTTTCTTCCTTTCTTCCTTCTCTCTCTCTCTCTCTCTCTCTCTCTCTCTCTCTCTCTCTCTCTCTCTCTCTCTCTTTTTCATTCTCCCCCCTTTTGTTATTCTAAGTTCTTACCCATTTATTGGAGAGGTATTTCCAGAGCTTACAACTAGCCAGTGTTTTAAACAATTGTAACTAGAACTGGAGAGATTTGAAGCTTGGGATCCAATAGCTTGACCATTAAAAGAGTAAATAAACCAACCCAATAGCTTTAAGAAAAATGAATAAGGTGCTGATCTGACATTGCAGGTCCCTTATAAGGATGGCATTTGGGATTAGAACTGACAGGGGTTGAGACCAGAATCTTCCCAAGTAGGAGAGGGAGGAAAGGGCCCTCCTTGAAGGTCTATCTACAGTTTCCATCAAATCCCCCAAATCGCTCCTCCTACTGAGCTTCACACAGCCAGGCTTACTCTCTATGCCCTGACAGACGCTGTAAGGGCTTCAGTTTCTGTCATGGAACAAAGTTCTTCAGGATCGATGTAGCTCACAGAGTCCCCAGGTACTAAACAACCCTCGTCCCCTCTGGGGATGACTGCCTCACTCAGCAAAGGGAGGTGACAGGGGAAAGGCATCTGGTGTAGGAAAAGCTTCCCTTTGTTGCCAGCACACACACACACACACACACACACCACTCCCACCACCGCCACTGTCTTTAAAGACTTGCTAGTCTGTGCACAAAGCACACATTTTCTTTGTTAGCTGAAGCACATTGGCAGGGCAGGGTTTCACTTTGCACAGTGGACAGTTTCACCCTCATTACTGCACTTGGTTTCTGACACCGGGTATTTTTCTTCCCTCCTTGGTCTTGGCATCTTTGCCGCTTTCTCCTTTTTGTCTGTCTCTCTACTCCCCTCCCATCCCTTACGATGCCTGCCCTTATGTTTCAGGCAGCTGCCTTGCCAATCCTCCCTATGGAGTTTTGTAAATTTCATCTGTTAAAGGCCCCCACGCACTAGCCTCGTCTATTTCATCACCAGGGCCGCTCTCTGCTGCCATTACTCTGATGGTGTCCCCAACAATAAAAGAATGATTCTATTTGGGGTTCAATATGTCCTTCTCTCATGGGGGCTCGATCAGTATAACATCTTGCTGGTCCTTTAAACACATGAATGCAGGCAGAATACACACAGTGCAAACACACACACACACACACACACACACACACACACACACACACACACACACTTCTGTTTCACTAATTGGCCATGGCTATCCCAGAGGTTTCTATGGTTCTTAGAGGCCAGTGCAATTGAATGGGCACTTAGGGACTCTTAAATTGAGCACATTAAAAAGACTGATTTAGAGGGAGTTTGACAAAGGCTCTTTTAATTATTTTGTTCCCCCTGCTTTGCTATGGCTGGTCAGAGCCTGGTCCCTGAGTCATTAGGGGGGCCAACCATGAGGTGTTCCTGCTTACTCTGCAAATGTAACAGGCTTATCACGTAGAACTCTGACTCCAGCTGGTTTAAAATGTAGGTGGTGCCAGTGGGTAGCAGCTGTTACAGGCTGCGGAGCCAGGAGACATGGGGACGTCTCTTGGTGTGAAGAGGTCAGAACCCAGGACCCTGTATGGGACACTGTTCTTTGTGTTTTCTATACACGGGCTGTCTGAAGGGCAACCAGCCTCGTCAGGGTCTCCAGATGCCCACCCTCTCCTTGTCATCCAGAACCCAGGCAAGCTTAGCACTGACTTTCACCATGAGGCCAGACTGCTTAGTCACATCGAAAATAATGAATAATTCGTACATTTGTAATTCAAATGTTCACACTGATGCATAATTCAAGTGAAAAGTTGTTAGTAGGACTGAGGAACAAACGGATTTTGGTCCAAAACTTTGTTTTTAAATTTCCAATTATTATTTGCCTTGGGTTTCAAGGCTGGGGCCCCTTCTATTTTTGCAGCTGTTTTTATCTGAATTGGCACACAGAGCACAATGGCTGTGCTGCTCAGATCAGGGAGGGCAACAGGTACCAAGTGGCCTTTTTTATTATTCCTAAGACTAAGTTAGTGTGTATGCTCTGCTTATACTACCAGGGCTATGAGTCTCCTTCCTTCAAGTGTCCTAGCAGAATTTTTAAAGACATTAAGAGAAGTTGAAATCAAGGGGTCAGAGTTTTCTGAAGCCAAGAAAGGAATGAAATTGAAAATGGATATCTTAGATGAAATATATTAATACCACAAAATGAAGAAACTAATTCAGGAAGTCTTCAGGTATCCACAGCCAGTAACAAGAACTTTCCAGACTTCCTTTGCCACCCCACTGGTTACTTTAAATTCCACAATGAGAAAACATTTTGTTTCAGCGAGTTGTCTTGGCTTTTAGAAAGAATGGCTGTGTCTCCCCCCCCCCCTCCCCAACATCTGGGAAAGGCTCCCCCCGGGGCAGCTGTAAATGAGGACAGTTAGAGCTTCCTGAAATGGGAAAAGGCCAGCTGCAAGTCCGCCTTACCTCCAGCGACGACATCACGTAAGAAACAGGTCCCTTGAAGGAATGCCCTGAAGTGCCTTGGCTCCCCTCTGGCCCTGACCAGTGGCCTGGCATCATGGGAATGTGCCCTGTCGGCAAGTTGGAGGTAACACGACGCTCTTTCTCTGGAAGCCCGTATCAAGTGTTTTGGTTTTCTCAGACTTGCTTACAGCTGGGATAAGGATCCAGACTCTGCACAAGCCAGCTATGCTCTTTATATGTATACAAAACACAGTGAATTGTACAGCTGGGGGGGGGGTCAGAGTTTTCTGAAGCTAAGAAAGGAATGAAATTGAAAATGGATATCTTAGATGAAATATATGAATTCCATAAGTGACATCCATAACCCTCTAAGTACCTGCAGGAAAAATATAGGAGTTTGCCCCTTCTTTCTACTTTCTGTGATTGAGATAGCACAGCAAGAAAAAGAAGTTTGTAATTCCACTACCAAAGATTGCTTTAAAAAAAAAAAAAAAAAAAGAATCCACGTTCCCGAGGAAGGGAAGAATCTCCACTTTCCTGTGTGTATGTGTGTGTGTGTGTGTGGGGGGGATGTCTACAGTCTCCTTTTTAGTAGAGTCTGAAATAATCTTGTTTGAAAAGCAGTGACACCTGTAAAACTTAGCTAAATACCCTTGATGTCTATTCATCATTCTATTGATCCATTTCTCCAACATGTTTCCATTTTAAATGTTGTGTTCATTTGTATGCTGCATAAGTCTGGATTGGGGAATGTCTAGTACTCCCTGGTTAATCTTTTGCTGAATGAAACAGTAGCTTCTTGGGACTCAGTGACTAAAATAAGTTACTCTGATATTGCTGTTAGGAATATCCAAGTGTCTACAATTGTTTCTTTGTTTGTTTACATTAGTCTTTCAAAATATGGTATTAAATGAGCAAGCAGACATTGTTCTGTGGTAGGGCTGAAAGGGTTTAAAGATCTGCCTGTCTACCTTGATCTCTGCTTTCTGAAGAGAATTCAATTAGGATGAAATGATTTTTTTTTTTAAAACCTGGGCAAAATAGCAAAGAATCTTGTAGATTCCTAAGAGCCAGTCATCAATCTGTGAGGAAGTGGAGACTGAGCTGAGGGTAGGGCTTCAGGACGATTATGGCTGCCGGCTGTGATGCTCAGGCATGGGTACCTCCCACCCCATATACTCCATATACCCGTACTCACTCATAACAGTGGTTCCACACACATACATATATATTCATATTCATTTGCACATTTACTTATGCATTCAGACATCCACACACAGAAGAACCTTACACACATAGTCATAGTAATGTGGCTACATTCTTTGGAGTCCAGAAGTATTGAACAAATGTATCCCCATTGATCTGTTATTTATGTTTTGACTCAGCCTTAGCCCAGAGCCTTGGCTTTGAATGTATCTATATTTTCCATGTCCTGTAAAGGGCAGGCCTTATTCTAAAGTTAGATCCCCACATGACCCAGAACAAGAATCTCCATCTTGAATGGTTAATATGTCTTCTTCTTCTAATTGTTTCCAACTCCATTCTTTTACTTTGTATGTGTGTGTATTGTAGAATATTTGATCCATTATCACCTTATTTCCTTCAATTCTTAAACATCAGGTCTACTTAACAATAGAACATACTTTCATAATAAATGCCACTGGGGAAATAACCTGTTTTCAATGCTTCTTGGTGATTTTAGTATTAGATGGGGTTTATTCACAGTCCATTGGACTTAAATTTTTCTTCTGTTGTCGACTTGGAGACAACATTTCCAGTAGTATCTCAACAGGGAGATTGATCTTCAAGGCACACAGAAGCCCCCAAGGGAGGTCCCTAAGTTGATTTTCACCCTGCTTTGTCAGAGTCCTCCCACTGACTACAACATACTTGCTCTATTTCCTGGTCCTCCTGGTCATATCAAAGAACTTTGCATTTCTATGGCAATCTGGGAAAATTTGAAAAATGTCCCTTTGATATTGAATCCAGTGTCCTCTTCCCGTTGATGGATCCATATTCTTTCTCCTTCTGGTTCTCCAAGGTATAAATTAAATTAAATTACCATAGAGTTTTAAAACACAGATGGTTATTGATGGCCTGGAAATAACCAAATGTTGATATTTTTGATTTTTCCAAAAGATTTGTGTCCCTACCGCCTACTTTTGGAATAATTACGCCCCCTCCCCTGCCCCAATGCCCATTGCTTGACATGCAAACTCTCAAACTAGCCTTTGTCTTGTTCTTCTGTTTGATGCCAATATACGTAGTGCATTGCAGCGCTATGTCTCTTTTAGCTGAAAATGTCATCTTGAAAAACAGTATTACTAGAAATTAAAAGCACTTGACCAAAACACGAATTCCAGAAAGAGACCAATTAACCCCAACGTCCTCCTGTACATACACAGAACTGAAAATTTGCCAGGGCAACATACGCTATTAATTACACTGACACATTGGGAGAAAGTATGTCCACAGGAGAAAATGCCTTAATTCCTTTGTCAGTTCTCCTCTTTCTCTGTCAAGAGCCTGCTTAACTCCCACACAAAGGTATGCGGGACAGCACTCATCTCCGAATCAACCTGTCCACGATTTAACCTGCAAGGCAAAGCATATTCTTAGCCTGCCACTTGAGGACCAGTTTCTTCCTGTTGCTCTTTTGTTCTTGGAGAAGTTTTGTGTTCTCTCTTACCTCATGTGGTCGTGTAGGCTGGCATGCATTCCTGGACAGGCCCCAGATTCTGACAGGAGGAATATTTCCTTCGTGTAATCTGAGCAAGAATCACAGTAAGTGGTGTGTAAGTCACCCTAAACCGGGGATTACCTGGAGAGAAACAAAAACAGGATCCATCATTTCAGAGTCCAACCCAGGAGCTGCTGATACACTTGTCAGCCTTTGACAGCCCAGATGGGAAAACTTATGGGGAAAATTCGTGCAATTTAACTTGATCCAGCAAAATGGGTTTTGAACTTTCAGAGAGGAAAAATTAATGAATCTTTGCTTTAAAAGAAATAGGTTTTTTCCTATGAAAGGGAGACTTTGGGCTATCTTCCAAAAAATGGTTGGGTCACCATATTGTAAGATAATACTTAAATGCAATTAGCTCCTTGTACCACCCAAAATGAGCGCCAAAATACATGATCACATCTTGTTCGTTATCACCTTTCCTAGCTCAGGAGCTGCCATCAACATCATTTTCCCCCAAGGTCAGCTGCAGTTGCTGTGCAGAGCAACTGTCTAGGTTTAATTAACTGGGGACGTGTCCAACATGCCACTGTAAAAGTACTGTTTTCTCAGCTTTCCATATCTGAAAAGGCAGAAACTAGTGTGCACTCTATGTATCTGGCTGCACACAGGTTAACCAGGAGCCAAACACTGTGGTACCTAATTTCTGCATTCACTTAAGTAAAATTATTTATGACCATCTGGAAGGTGTTTTTCCTTCTTTTTTCTAAAGGAGGATATGTGTCATCTCAGACCAAATGAGGGAATATTTGTGTTCAGGATCAGTAACTGATGCATTTAAAATATGGCATGGGTGCTTTAAACTAGGTATTTTTTTTTCAAACAAGACTAAATTACCTTCTTAAGTGGTAATATGGCTTAACATTTTTTGTTGTAGTTGTTACCCCATGAAGTGATTATTTTGATTAGCTTTCATTCTTTGTTTTTTTTTTTTACTGTGTATCTTCTTTTTTTCCTTTTAATTATTTTATTAGATATTTTCTTCATTTACATTTCAAATGCTATCCCGAATGTCCCCTATACCCTCCCCCCACCCTGCTCCCTTACCCACCCACTCCCACTTCTTGGCCCTGGCCTTCCCCTCTATGGGGTATATAAAGTTTGCAAGACCAAGGAGCCTCTCTTCCCAATGATGGCTGAATACGCCATCTTCTGCTACATATGCAGCTAGAGACACGAGCTCTGGGGGTACTGGTTAGTTCATATTGTTGTTCCACCTATAGGGTTACAGCCCCCTTCAGCTCTTTGGGTACTTTCTCTAGCTCCTCCATTGGGGGCCCTGTGTTCCATCCAATAGCTGACTGTGTGCATCCACTTCTGTGTTTGTCAGGCACTGGCATAGCCTCACAAGAGGCCACTATATCAGGGTCCCTTCAGCAGAGTCTTTCTGGCTTGTGCAATCATGCCTGGGTTTGGTGGCTGATAATGGGATGGATCCCTGGGTGGGGTAGTCTCTGGATAGTCTAACCTTTCATCTTAGGTTAGCTTTCATTCTTATCTTGACACAGCCTAGAGTCTTTGGAGAAGAGAGGGCAACTGAGAGGACTTTCCTATATCAGACTGGACCTGTTTGTGGGGGAGTGGTCTTTGTTGTTCATTGGTATAGGATGGCCCTGCCCACTGTGGGCGGTACTATCCCTACACAGATGGTCTTGAACTATAATTATTGAGAAAGAGAAAAAGAATGTCTTGGTATTTGTGATTAGGTATGATTTGCATATGAAGTACGCCCTACAGACTCTTATGTTGAATGCTTAGTCCACAGAAGTTGGTGAATTTGCGGGGAGGGGAAGAATCTTTAGGAGGTAGGGTCTAGCTGGAAGTAGGCCACTGAATGTGTGTCGGGGCTATATCTTGTTCTGTCTCCTTCCTGTATTTCTCTTTGTGTTCTCTTTATGTGAGGAACTGCCACCTTCTCCTGCCACAGTGATGCTGTGCCCGCATGCACGAGACCAAACAACCTTGAGCTGAACCCTTTGAAACTGAGAGTCAGAACGAATCCTCCCTCTCTTATTTAAGTCAGGTATTTTGATTACGGAGATAAAAGCCTGAAAGATACCCTGGTCTTCAGGAAGAAAAGAATATGTATGGCTTCCATGGATATGTTCCTTTCAAGTAGAGCAACTGTTATCTACTGTGTGAGTCAGAGTGTTCTGGAAGGAGGGGTTCGGGACTAATAGGACTAACTCCTGCACCCCACCCAGAGATTTATTATGAAGGACTGGCTATGTGTTATGGAGACTAAGGAATCTCACAGTTCGAAAGTTCATGACTCAGGAAAAACCAATGGGGCAGTGTAGCTCAAGCCCCAAAGCCTGAAGCTAGGAGTGTAGATATGTAAGAGCAAGGGAAGACGGGTGTTCTAGCTCGGGGGGGGGGAGAGAGAGAGAGAGAGAGAGAGAGAGAGAGAGAGAGAGAATTCACCTTTTCCTTACCTTCTTGTTATCTTTGGACTTTGAACAGATTGACTTATGGCACTTCACTATGGGAAGAGCTCTTCTTTACTTAGTGTTGATGCATACCTTAATCTCTCCTGGAATTGCCCTCCCCCCCCCCACACACACAGAAGTAATGTTTTACCAGCTAGCTGGGCCTCCCTCAGCCCTGTGAGGTTGGCAATTAATCACCACACATACAGTCATGGGGTCAAGAAGAAATGAGTAACTTTCCTCTAGTTGGTAAAGAGAATGGAAATAAAGAATGGGATACCAGCCTTTCTGAATGTCAGACCAGGGCTTGGTTAGAAACTTTTAACCTGTCTTCATTCTAGGACTGATATCTAGTACAACCATATTTTGCTTAGGAAGTATAAACAAATAGCCTTAGCTTAGGGTAAATGGAGAGATTCTGTCTAATAAAATTAAAAGTTTCAGCTATAGGATATATTAATAATTCTGTTATGGGAGGAGAGTCAAGGCCAAAAAAGTCTGGCTTTTGAGATTTCCCCCTGGGTTGACTATAGAGGTGACTCTGAGATACTTGTAACCCTTGGGAGGGGAAGTCATGAAGTCAAGACTATATTGTAATAAATAACATACAGATACTTTTTGTTTTTCTTACTAGGTTGATGTTAATAATAGTGATGTCACAGCCATAGAGGGTAAAACTGACTGTGCTATGGACAAGTCAAGGCACCTACACAAACTGTGTTAAGAGTCTTCGTGTTCATGGTTGTCCTCCACTTGCTTGTGAGATAAGGCAGCATCATTTAAGTGTGTACTTGGCAAGCATGAAAAACATAATTTCAGGGAGCTTGATCCTCAGTTGTAGATGTGTTTGGACATTTGGGGAAAACAGACAGCACACTGAAATAGCACTGTGCCACACTGTGCAGACATAGAAGTAGGCTTAGGAAGGCAGCCAACTGTGGCTGCAATTTCAGCTTAGCTGGTTGATTATTCAGAAACCCCATTTGATTTATTTGGATGATGAGTAACAGGCAAACTGACACCTGGATAAATGGCAAATATTTTTCCTGAAAATGAGTGAAATGAGATCAGCATTTCAAGGGAAATAAGCAACAGCATTTGTTGCCAATGATAAAAATTGAGTTTTCGAGTGAAAATGTAATGTTTAAGTTGAATCTTCTTCTGTGACCTTGACGGCATCCACAACAAGATTTTTAATGGTATTAACCAATGCATAATTGGGCAAAAATGTATCAACATTTGAACTATTGGAATGACTGAGTTTCTAAATGACTTGATGTGGCAGAATCATGTGCCTATATGTGCTCATAGTATAATATGGTTGCTGTAGTTTAAGTGTGTTTCTTGAAGCCCATGTACTGGAAGCAAGCCCTGGTTTGGAGATGTGGGTCTTTATAAGAAATAATTAATAGTACGATAAGAAGCAGAACCTTCATGGATGAATTAATGTCACAGCATGGAAGTTGTAAGCTGTCTGGAGAGGAGCATGGCTTTTTGCTTGTTTGTTTCTTTGAGGCAGGGTGTCATATAGCTCAGGCCAGAGATGACCTTGAACTCTTGACCCTCTTGCCTCTATCTTTTGAGTGTTGGCATAACAGGCATGCACGATCAGATCTGCTTTATAAAGTGTTGGGGGTTGATCCAGTACCTTGCATATGATAGGCAAGCACTCTACCAACTGGACCATAGCCCCATCTTAAGCAATTGGTTGTTATAAGAGCAAAATCCATCACAAGATGTTCCTTCCCACCTTGATATTAGATGTCTTAACTTCCAAAACCATATATCAAACTTTTGTATGTAAGTCACCCAGTCTCTTATATCCTGTTATTGTAACATAAAATAGAGTATGACAATAGTCTAGTGGAGCTTAATATAACAGAATATTAAAATTTTATTGATAATGGATTCACATTCCATTCGTACTTAGCCTTATGAAAAATAGGCTACCACATAGAAAATCGGGTACAGCATTAAAGGACATCCACAAATAGCTGAAAAAAAAAAACTATGAAAATATTTTCCCTCATTCTATTGACATGCTCAAACAAAATTGAATTTTCTTTACACATTTCAATCAAAACACCCACCACAACAGACTAAATGCGGATGTGGTAACCAAGCTGCCATCTGCCAAACCAGTCGTGAAGATTTATAGAGATGTATATCTCTTGTTGATTTAAAAAGTAATCACACACACACACACACACACACACACACACACACACACACACACACCCTTCATGCCAATGTTATTTTTGAAAACAGGTAACAGATTGATTGTCATTAAGAATCTGGGGAAGTCTTGAGTGTGAAGAACCAGTGCTAACTGTTAACCTCTAGGTTGTAGGAAAGAATCTCTTGAGAAGCTGTATAGTGACTTGAGGAGCAAGGATATGTAGAAGAGTTTCTTGAAACAAAATTAAACTGTTTCTGGGACAGCATGCAGATGTGTGTGCTGATGGGGTGAACAAGAGCCAATGACAGAACATGCAGGGGATATAAAGTAGTGGACAGTTTTGAAAACCAAAGATCAGTTTTATAAATTCCCTTCCCCTTGACTGATTGCAAACACATTTTCCAGCTCTCTGTTCTTAAAGGTAGTGATTTAAAGAACATGCTTTATTCTTTGATATAATTTAATTTAATTATTTTTAAAGTTTAAAATTATACTTTATTTTATGTATAGTAGCATACTTTACATATTGAAAAAATACTATCACAGAGTTATATAACCTTTAAATAATTTTTTGGTGTATGTACTAGACATTTTATCATTTTGTGGTATCGAATACATATTTTGTGTGTATTTCCTTCACTCTGTGCTATGGAATTTCACATTTTTATTAATAAAAATGAATTTTATTTCATGTACACATTGGACAATGATAGAACTAGGGTAATTAGAATATCTGTTTCCATGACTTTTATCATTTCCCCTTTTTTGGAAAATAGACGCTTTTCCACATAATATATCCTGATTATGGTTTTTCTGCCCTCTACTCCTCCCAGTTCCTTCCCATCCCCCCCCCCCCCATCTGGGTCCACCTGTTCCCAGTTTCTCATTCAAGAAAAGGTACAAGAAACAGACACAGATCCACAGACTTGTTCATCACTCAGGAATCCCGTGAAAACACCGTGAATGCCATAATATATATCCGAAGGATCTGTACAGTAAAAAGAGAGAAAAATACAGACATAAAATAAAATGAAAAATAAAATAGAAATGAAAAAGCGTGACATTATGACACGCGAGACAAGGAGCCTCCAGAGTTTGGTTTCGGTTGGCCATCTGTTTTCAAAGGTGCAGCGTTCAGCCTATCCTTAAGAAGAGTTCATGTCTCCAGTAAGAATCCTTTGGAGAAAACTAAATTGGATTTGTGAGAGGTTATCGATTGGAGATAGCGTCTAGGTTAGAGATGGGGGCACGCGCTCACTTCCTTCAGCTCTAGAACCACATCTGGTGCAGACCTGTGCAGGCCCTGCGGATGCTACCTCTGTCTCTGTGAGTTCATATGGACATTGATCTGTCTACACAGAAAACCTTGTCTCCTTGGTGTCCTCCATCTCCCCTGGCTCTTATGATCTTTCCACCTCTTCTTCCATGGGCTTCCCTGAGCCCTGAGGGGAGGGATAGAAGCATCCAGTAAGGGCTGAGTGTTCCAAGGTCTCCCACTCTTTGCCCAATGTCTGGCTGTGGCTCTCTGTAATTGTTTCCATCTGTTTCAGGAGGGAAGCCTCTCTGATGATGACTGAAGTAGGCGCCGACTCATCTACGATAGAGCAAAATGTCACTGGGAGTCATTTTATTGCTAATTTTGTTTGTTGTTGTCATTGTTGTTTAATAACAGTACTATTTGGTTTCACCCTAGGTCTCTGGGCTATCTAGTCTCAGGTCACCCAAGCAGTGTCAGGTATGAGCTGCACCTCGTGGAGTGGGCCTTAAGACAAATGAGATGTTTGTTGGCTACTCCCATAAGCTTTGCAGTCAGAACACCTCTGTAGATCAAAGGGCTTGTAGCGGTGTTGGTGTTTAAGTTTCCCTTTTGGTAGCGTGTAGAGTCCTGTTCTGATACCAAGGACACTAACCAGTAAAGCAAAGGTAATGTGTAGACGCCAGGTTTACTCATCAGTATTCAATGAGTTACATAGGTGGTATTGTCAGCAATGGGGCCTTACCCCACTTTGTAGAGAAAAATCAGTTGTGGAGAGCAATCTGTAGTCTTGGCAACAGCTTGGGTTGTTTGGGGGTTCCCATAGGAACACTTTGGCCAACATCTCAAATAGATGTAACCCAATCCCAGGATTTAAAGTTTTACTTGGTGACAGGCAAGAGTGGTCCAATTGAGACTCTTTCTCTATTATTTGGCAATTTCACACACACACACACACACACACACACACACACACACACACACACACACACACACACATTTCCCATACTACCCTCAAATGCCCATTAATTTTAGCTGTCTATTCATATACTCTGTCCATTGCCTCCCTCTTTCCTCCCCCTGTCCACTTTATCCTACCTCCTTCTATCCATCCATAACTATTACATTTAACTTTCCTAAGAAGGGCTATCTATCTATTCTATACCTAACCTCTGTGGTTTTATGGATTGTAGCTCTGTTATCATTCCCCACAGCTCACTCAGGATGACTTTTTTCTAGTTATATTCATTTTTCTGAAAATCTCATCATGTCATTCCTTTTAATGGCTGAGTAATAACCCACTATGTAAATGTACCACATTTTCTTTATCCATTCTTCTGGGGAGGGATATCTTGGTTGTTTCCAATTTCTGGCTACTAGGAACAGAGCAGCAATGGACATGATTCTGTGTCATTGTGGTATGTTGGAGCATCCTTTGGGTGTATGCCCAAGAGTGTATAGCTGGATCCTGAAGTAGATCAATTCTCATCTTTCTAAATAACTGCCACACGGATTTCCATAGTGTCTATACAAGCTTACCCTTCCACCAGGAAAGGATGAGTGTTTACCTAACTCTACATCCTTACCAGTATGATCTGTCACTCGGTTTATTAATCTCGGCCATTCTTGACGGTGTCAAGTAGTTTTGATTTGTATTTCCCTGATGGCTAAGGGTGTCAAACATTTCTTTAAGTGTTTCTTAGCCATTTGAGTTTTCTCTCTTGAGAATTCTGCTTCTTGATTTTCACTTTTGAAATTATTTTATTGTATTTGCATTGATGTTTTGCCTGTATGAATGTCTGTGTGAGGGTGTCAGATACCCTGGAACACTATTGAATTTTGCGTTCTTTAAATGTTTTGGATATTAGTCCTCTACTGGATGCATAATCTGTAAAAATCCTTTTCCATCCTATAGAATGCTACTTTGTCCAAATTACAGTATACTTTGATGTGTAGGAGCTCCTTAGTTTCATGAGGTCCTGTTTATTAATTGTTGACCTTGGTGCCTGTGCTAACAGTGTTCTGTTGGAAAGTCTTTCCCTGTGCAGTAAATTTAAGGCTTTTCCCCACTTTCTCTCCTTTCAGGGTCAGTGTATCCGGTTTTGTGTTGCAGTCTTTCATCCATTTGGAGTTGAGTTTTGTGTGTGTGTGTGTGTGTGTGTGTGTGTGGTGATAAATATGGATATATTTAGATTCTTCCATGTGCAGCAATCCAGTTTGACCAGCACCCTTGTTGAAGATTTGCCCCTCTTCCAATGTGTATTTCTGTCTTCTTTATAAAAAAAAAAATCAGATATCCATAGATAT
The DNA here is from genome assembly GCF_900095145.1 of Mus pahari. Lineage (NCBI taxonomy): Eukaryota > Metazoa > Chordata > Mammalia > Rodentia > Muridae > Mus > Mus pahari. The sequence continues at coordinate 32,446,637 of NC_034610.1, forward strand.
GCGGATTTTTGGCTGGGTCTTCAATTTGATTTCATTGATCAACACCATGCTATTTTTATTACTATAGCTCCACAGTACAGTTTGAGGTCAGGGATAGTAATACCTCCTGCACTCTTTTTAGTATTCAGGATTGTTTTAGCATGTGTGTGTATGTGTGTATGTGTGTTGTTATATGAAACTAAAAATTGTCCCTCCGGGATCTGTGAGGAATTGTGTTGGAATTTTGATGTGGATCGTACTGAATCTGTAGATTGCTCTTGGTAGAATGGTCATTTTTTTATTATTGATCCATTAAAATGAGAGATCTTTTCATCTGATAGCATCTTCAATTTCTTTCTTCAAAAACTTGAAGTTTTTAATTATACAAGGCTTTCACTTGCTTGGTTCGAGTTGCCTCAAGATATTTTATGTTATTTGAAGCTATTTTTTTTTAGGCTATTGTTATAGGTGTTGTTTCCCCAATTTTTTTCTTAGTCTGATTGCCATTTGTATATAGGAGGCCTACTGGCTTTTGTGAGATAATTTTGTATCCAGCTATTTTGTTGAAAGTGTTTATTAACTATAGGAGTTGCCCCTGTGGAATTTTTAGGGTCACTTTTGTATACTATCGTATCATCTGCAAACAGTGATACTTTGACTTCTTCTTTTCCAATTTGTATCCTCTTGATTTCCTTCACTAATCTTATTGCCCCATCTAACTAAGACTTCACATCTTATATATTTCAAGTTCTATAATGAATAGTTATGGAGAGTGTCTTGTTCCTAATTTTAGTGGAATTGCTTTGAGTTTCTATTTGAGGTGATGGTAGCTACGGGTTTGCTGTGAACTGTATCCTCTGTTCCTTGTGTTCCTAATCTCCCCAAGACTTTTATCATTAAGGGGTGTTGGGTTTTATCAAAGGCCTTTTCTGTATCAGATAAGATGATCATGTGCTTTTCTCTTTCAGTTTGTTTATATGACGGATTACATTTATTGATTTTTGTATATCTAACGACCCCCGCATCTCTGGGATGAAGCCTGCTTGATCATGGTGGATGATCTTTTTGACGTGTTCTTAGATTCCGTTTGCAAGTATTTATTAAGAATTTATTAAGAAATTGGTCTGTAATTCTCTTTCTTTGTTAGGTCTTTATGTGGTTTTGGTATTAAGGTAACTGTGTCTTTGTAGGAAGAATTGGGCAGCCAGGTGGTGGTGGCACACGCCTTTAATCCCAGCACTTGGGAGACAGAGGCAGGCAGATTTCTGAGTTTTGAGGCCAGCCTGGTCTATAGAGTGAGTTCCGGGACATCCAGGGCTATACAGAGAAACCCTGTCTCAAAAAACCTTAAAAAAAAAAAAAAAAAAAAAAGAGGGCAATTTCTGTTTCTATTTGGTGGAAAAATTTGAGGAGTATTGGATTAACTTTTTGAAAGTCTGGTAGAATTCTGTGCTACAACTATCTGGTCCTGGCCTTTTTTGGTTGATTAGCTTTTAATTACTGCTTCTATTTCACCATGGGTTATAGATTTCATTAAATTAAATCATTTATTTTTTATTTAAGTGCTTATCTGATCTTGTTTTAATTTTGAGAAGTGGTATCTATCAAGAAAATTATGCATTTCTTTTAAATTTTCTAATTTGTTGGAGTATGTGTTTTAAAAGTATGCACTTATGATTCCCTGTATCTGTTGTTATGTCTTCCTTTTCATTTCTAGTTTTCTAAATTTAGATATCTCCTCTTTGCCTTTTAGTCTATTTGGATAAGATTTGTCAACTTTACTGATTTTCTCAAAGAATCAGACTCTGTTTCAGTGACTCTTTGTATTTTTGCTTATTTGCTTGTTTATATTTTATTTATTTTGACCCAGAGGTTGATTATTTCTTGCCATCTACTCCTTTGACTTGTTGTTGTTGTTGCTGCTGCTGTTGCTCTTGCTGTTGAACTTTCCTTTTTGCTGTTAAGTTATTAGTAAGAGGTCTCTCAAATTTTTTAATGTATGCACTTAGGCTGTGAACTTGCCTCTTCCTACTGCCTTTATTGTGTCCTTTCTGTATTCCTATCATCCTTAGATTTGGACTTTTCATAGAGTCCCAGATGTCCTGGGTGTTTTATGTTAGGAATTTGTTAGACTTCACACTTTCTTTGACCAGTGCATGCATTTATTCATGGTTTCTCTTCCATCTCTTGTATTCTGATAGTGAAGCCTGCTGCTGTGGTCCTGTTTGAGTTCCTGAAATTTTCATTTCCAGATTTCCCTCTGTTTGGGTTTTGTTTTTGTTTCTATTTTCTCTTCTGATTCTGTCTTCATTTTCAGGTCCTGAACTCTTTTACTCATTTTCTTTCACTGTTTGTGTGTTTATAGATTTCTTCGAGGGAATTATTCATTTCCCTTTTAAGGAACTCCATCACATCCATAAAGGCCATTTCAAGGTCTTTTTTTTTTTTTGTGTTTCACCTATGTTGAAATTCTCAGGGCCTACTGTGGTAAGGTTGCTGGGCTCTAGTGGAGACATATTAGTGGCTGTTATTGTTTTGTGCTTAATCTATGTATCTGGGTTTGGGATGATTGTAATTCTAGGTACTGATATTTGATCTTGTCTTTGGTGGGTGTTTTGTTCCTTTGATTCTGTTGCCCTCTTTGATTCTTAGGAGGGTGTGGTGGCTGTGTATTGCTTTACAGGGAAATTTACAGAGAAATTTTCTGTTATTCTGCTAGGTGTGGCCACTGGGGCTTCTGGGTAAAATGTGCTTCTAGGTGTTGGGAGCTAACAGGTATAGATGGGGATGGGCCCCTGAAGGCTAAGGAGGTTTACAGGAGGGAGGAAAGCAGGGTGCTCCATCAGGATTCGCTTAGTCCTTTGGGAATGGGGAGTAGAGAGGGAGGTGAGGTCACAATAGGTACTCTGCTACAGAGCTGGGAATGAGACTGGGGCAGGGGGTCAGGGGAAGGTTGGATTTGGAGGAGAAGAGGAACAAGGAAAAAATCTTTTGCATACTTGGCTAAAGCCAGCTGCTTAGCTGGCCTATTTGCTTTTCTGGCAAGTGTGGTTGGTGGGTTCCTAGGGAATGCCTGCTGGGTCCTGGGGCTGAGGTAAAGAGAAGGGTTGGGGAAAGGAAGGTTGTAAAATCTTCACAAGATCTGTGTGATCCACTGGAGATTGGGGCAAAGAGGGAGGAGGGGCCAGAGTGTGTGGTCCACTATACAGCTGGGGTTGAAACTGGGGACTGGATTTGGAGAAGAGAAGGGAGAGGTGAAGATCCACCCTGGGTCAAGGGGAACAAGTTATAAAGCCCTTCCCCATAAAACAAAATTAAAAAACAAAAACACCTTTTCTAAGTGTCTCAGTGAGACAAATGTATTCAGTGACTAGTCACATCTCACCCATCTTGAACTAATGGCCAGTGAAAAAGAAAAGAGTAGGTTTTAAATGAGCAAACTCAACGGGAATCCCAGCAAGGTCACTTTCCCAGCTGCATAACATGGGCAAGTTCTCCAGTGTCTTAATGGTTCCCTCCCCGTCTTTATCTACACAATAAGATAATATCACATAGAGTTGTGTGAAATATGGCAGTGTGTACTTTCCAACTTGACCTAGTACTTAGCACACAAGTGTGTGAGTGAACAAGTTAATCAAGCATGCCCTTGTGTGTGTGTGTGTGTGTGTGTGTGTGTGTGTGTGTGTGATTATGGTGAGTGGACTTGTCTCACTTGGATGAAACCTTTTCTACCAGTGAAATTTCTGAGTCCCTGGCTTCTGGTGGTTTAGAGTCTAGAATGTGTTCTGTGTGGTCCTTTTGACCTTCTGGCTATTGTGGGTTCCCCTCCTACCCCCAGTACTCCTCAGAGACAAATTGCTAGCAACTGAATAGCTTGCCTGGACACTGCTTCTCTTTTATAAATCTGGCAAACTGCTAGTGGTCTCTTTCTCTGCAGTCAGGGATTTTAATGGCATTCTAAAAAGCCCCCCCCCCCGTTTCCATTCTTTGCTCATCAGTGAGCATTCGTCAGATCTCTCCATGGAGGAGGTCACCAAACAGACGCAGAGCTTGAGACCCTAGAACCTACACACAGATACACTGGCTGTTTCCTGTCTCTTGTGTTTGATTTGCTGCAAAGGATTAAGCTCTGTCCTAGGTTCATCTCCATCAACATCACATGGAGAGAGAGCTGGATCAGATGGAGTTTAGGTCTGCTCAGCAGCAGAATGGGTTTTATCTCCCAGCCTCAGTCTGCTCATCTGTAAGAAGATGACATCCTCTCTTCCCGATCTGCTTCCAGCTTGAAGCTGATGTCTAAGGGGACAGTCCCTTGACGTGAAGTCTTGAACAGGTCTTCAAACTTAATGCCACTCTTCCTTTATCCACCCCCCCCCATTTAATAGTTAATCTACATTCATCTTTTTTCCCTCTGAATAAGCGTTTTAAGAAATCTTTTTTTTCTCTTTGAATGAGTGTAAGTCTTTTGTTTCTGAGTAAATATTAAACATGTGCAATGCTATGCTGGCCTTCTGTAAGAATAAGTGGTTCCATGTTGCCCAAACCAATGTATCTGAGGGCCAATTTGACCACAAAGAGTTTTTCTTGGGAGTGTCAAGCAGAGGCCAGGGAGGCCATAATCAGCTTTCTTGCTTGATTTATTTAGTATATTTTTGGGGACTAGTTTTACTGAGTAGAGAAGATTCCAAGTAAGCAACTTAAGACGATGCATATTCCACTAGATAGTATGCAGCCTCAAAGATCAGGGACCTGGACTGCTCCAGTCTCCTAGTCCTGCTGAATATAACATTCATTTTCCAGGCCACGCCGTGCTCTAAGATGAGAACATGCTTTCCATTTTCCTATTTTGCCATCACTGCATTTAGCATTTTAGGCTTCAAGAAAGAGGGCAGAGAAGTCCCTTCAGGATGCTTTCTCCAAGAGATGCATAAAAGATTCAATTGCATCCCACTGGGCAGGATTCAGTCATATGACCACGAAGGGAGTCTGGGGATTACACTCTCCACTTCAAGCTGGCTAAGAGTACAAAAGATTTGGCAAAGATTAAGAAAGAAATACTGGAACGGTATTAGTAGCCCCTGTCCCCAGTGGAGGCTTTTCTTGATGGCGGTGACGGGGAGAAGATGAAGCAGGCTAAACGAGTCCAATGGTTGTCAAGTTTTGCCTATAATGGGTCACACAGTACAGCCATACTGACTGTTTTGCTGTGATGCTGCTCAGCAACTGTAAGGAGAGTAGCCATGAACGATATGTAAATGAATGTGCTTGGCTGGATTCACCAATCCTGAGCGAAACAGTGAAAACATGTTCAACATCCTTAATCATCAGGGAAATGCAAATCAAAACAACCCTGAAGATTCTACCTCACACCAGCCAGAATGGCTAGGATCAAAAATTCAGGTGACAGCAGATGCTGGTGAGGATGTGGAGAAAGAGGAACACTCCTCCATGGCTGGTGGGATTGCAAGCTTGTACAACCACTCTGGAAGTCAGTTTGGTGGTTCTTCAGAAAATTGGACATAGTACTACCACATAGTACTACTGGAAGATCCAGCAATACCTCTTCTGGGCATATACCCAGAAGATGTTCCAACGGGTTATAAGGACACATGCTCCACTATGTTCATAGCAGCCTTATTTGTAATAGCCAGAAGCTGGAAAGAACCCAGATGTCCTTCAACAGAGGAATTGATACAGAAAATGTGGTGCATTTATACAATGGAGTACTACTCAGCTATTAAAAACAATGAATTTATGAAATTCTTAGGCAAATGGATATATCTGGAGAATATCATCCTTAGTGAGGTAACCCAATCACAAAAGAAGTAACTTGATATGCACTCACCAATAAGTGGATATTAGCCCAGAAACCTAAAATACCCAAGATACAATTTGCAAAACACAAGAAAACCAAGAAGAAGGAAGACCAACGTGTGGATACTTCATTCCTCCTTAGAATAGGGAACAAAATACCCATGGAAGGAGTTACAGCGACAATGTTTGGAGCTAAGATGAAAGGATGGACCATCCAGAGACTGCCCCACCTGGGGGTCCATCCCATAATCATATACCAAACGCAGACACTTTTGCATATGCCAGCAAGTTTTCGCTGACAGGACCCTGATATAGCTTTTTCTTGTGAGGCTATGCCAGTGCCTGGCAAACACAGAAGTGGATGCTCACAGTCAGCTATTGGATGGCACACAGGGCCCTCAATGGAGAAGCTAGAGAAAGTACCCAAGGAACTGAAGGGGTCTGCAACCCTATAGGTGGAACAACAATATGAACTAACCAGTAACCCCCAGAGCTCATATTGCAGGCTGTATAATACAGACACAGTGCTCCCCAAATGCTGCTGGTTTATGCTTTGCTGTGAGGCTAAGTGAGCGAAGCATGGACTTCTAGGCTGGGACCCTGGCCTTCCCACAACGGCTCCTACCACATTTTTTTCAGCTTGTGTCTATTAGTTTTATGCCACTCTTACAAATTACTGAGAGAAAAATTCAGACGGGGAAAGATTTATTCTGACTCAGTTTCATCAGAAAGAAGGCCATGGTGGGGGTGGGGAGAGCAATAACAGAAAGGGATAGACAGCATGTATCTTTCAATGGCATGCCCCAAGTGACCTACTTTCTCTAGTCAGGCTCCTGCCCATCACCACTTCCTAAGTGTATTCAGTTTTTCACCCATCAATAGATTAAATCTTTGATTAGGTTTCTAACCCCCTCTAATTGTTTCTAGGAACTCCAATACAATACACCCCAGAAGTGTACTTCACTAATCTCTTAAGTGTTTTGTTTTGTTTTGTTTTTTTAATGCAATCAACTTGACCATAAGGATTAACCACCACACCTGGAAAGCAAACTGTATTCTCAACGCTAGGATAGCTTATTTTTTGAGATAACATCAATGATCTGATCAATGCACATGCTTTACAGAGCAGTGCATATATGTCATCTCATTTCATCTTCATAGGACGGCTAAAGGGTAGGGTCAGGCAACATGAGACTAGCACTCCTTGATCATCTCCCAGGGTGTAACTGGCTAGATACTCTGACATGTTCCATTTGGAACTGTTCACCGACACTTGTGGGGTATATTATTACTGTATATCTGTCTACAGATGGAATACAAGTTAAGTGATTGACTCAGAACCTGACAACTGGTTGCAATAATACCTGAACTTTGAGTTTGGCAATTGGAAATTGACTCCCGTTCCCTCTCCCACGATGGGCCATCTCTAGACACATATACATGCTTCAGGATAGACTTGGTAAAGGATTTCAGAGAGGAATAAGACTCTACCCAAAGTCCAGAACTACTATGCCAATTAAAATTGACAAGAGTGGCCAGACATAGTGATATATACCTGTAACCCTAAGACTCAGGGGGCTAGGCAAGAAGAGAGCATGTTCAAGGCCAAGCTGGGCTATACCATAAAATTATAAAGAACAATAGTCAGTCCCACATCCCTGGAGAATTAACCTATGATAGTAGATATGGTAGCTAATATGAAGGTAATAAAGAAGCTGACACTCAGGGTGGGTTAGTAATACAGATTTAGGTTCATGGCAGAACAGCAAAACTAAGTCTTCAAGAACTGACCTTGTTTTAGAGTTATACTCTATGGAGCCACTAGGTATAAGAATACTATATCCAGCCACTACTTCTAAGTGCTCAAAGAGGCATCTATTGTGATGCCCTCTTATTTCTGCCATAACTGTTTTTAAATAGTTTGAATTCCACCAGTAAATACAGCAATATACCTTGTATATCTTATATTGTCACGAAGGGAGAGAGTCCAATAAAAAATTTGAGCCATTGGGTCTAGAGAGTTGGCTTAGCGGTTACAACAACTTGTAGATCACCCGAGTTTGGTTTCCAGCATTCAGATACAGCTCATAATGGTCTGTAACTCCGGTTCCAAGGGCTCTAACTCACCCTTCTAAACCCTCTGACACTAGACACGTATGCTGTACACATACGTACATGCAGGGAAAACATTCATACACATAGAATAAAATGAATAATTAAAAAAAATAGCTAATGAACAAGTCAGGAAGTGTGCTAAGTACCATCACACACAAAAATGGAGTGTTGTGACGGAGGTGGTCTAGGTCTAATCATGAAAGCTTTTTACAAAGAAGCGACAGCAAAGCCGGGAGCTAAGGTGAGGAAGGAGCCAGCATTTGAGAACAGTATCCCATAGACACTGGGATTTCTCATCTGGGGTAAGAAGAGGCAAGAGTATTTAGAACACAGGAGTACAGTGTGTCTACAAGACAATGAATGAGGGAGAAACAGATTATAGGAGAACAGGGAAGGAGAAGGGCATGGCTAGATCACAGAAGGTTCTAAAAGTGAAATTTTCTGTAAGTTTCAGGGACACTTCTAGAATATTAAACAGGAACAGACAAGATCTGACTTATGCTCATCAAAGGATGTCCGTTGCATGAGAAGCATGGGTCCTAATCGGACAAGTCAGGGTGCAGAAAGACACGATGGGCGGTGTGTCCTGAACTGCAAAGGGAGTCACAGGAGGGCAGGAAGTGGATTGCTTCCGGAATACACGTGGGTGTGGAGTTGACAGATAACTTGAGTGTGTCGGAAGAGCTTAGACTCATGTTTGTGCCCTAGATTGTTGGTCTAAGCGTCTGGATGGAAAAAAAACCATAGAGGAACAGGTTTTGCAGGTTTTTCTGGTTTGAACACATCAAGTTTGCGATGGCTGCTGGGTATGTAGGTCAATACGCCTTTATATACAAGATCCATGATGGGAAAGGGAACTAACTATACATACGATATACAAGGCACCTGAGCTGCAAAATTTAAGCCGTTGCCTGCAAGTCCCATAAAGCGTCAACACTTGGAAAAACTCCACGCTGAATAATGGTTTGTGAGCCTATGCTTTGTGAACAGAAGTCATCCAGACACGCAGAGAAAGGCAGGCAGGAGCCGCACACAGAAGGCCATGAGGGGAGTTGACTGGAAACTACTGAACTGACCTGAATTGACATTTTCTTTCTTTTTTTAAAAAAAAATATTACTTATTTATTTTTGTTTACGTGAGTACACTGTTGCTGTCTTCAGACACACCAGAAGAGTGCATCGGATCCCATTACAGGTGGTTGTGAGCCACTATGTGGTTGCTGGGAATTGAACTCAGGACCTCTGGATGAGCAGTTGGTGCTCTTAACCACTGAGCCATCAAGTATTATCTGGAAGCAAAATATAGAAGTTGGAGATGTATGTGGTTGATGTCAGGATGAATAGCGAAGAGTTATTCCCAGCAGTTCATGTGAGATATCATGAAGGCCGGAACTTAGTTGCTGACCACATGGAAGATGAGGGGACAGATTCAAAAATGTTAATGAAGCTCTGACCGTATGTGGTACTGTTTTGGCTGTGAGAGCAGAATCCATAAGGACACAGTTTTCAGCCTGGTTACATGTTGGGGCCATTGAGTGAAATGCAGACCATACCATATACCCTTGAGAACAGACATGAATTTCATTCTGTCTTCCTTTCTTCTTTCAATCCTGTGCCCACTTTCAGGTAGTGGAGTTGATGGGATTTAGCATAGTCCTTAAGGAATTATTCTTTGAAGGAAGTCTTGTCCCGTGTATTCATTGTACCTGGGAGATAGATGGCGGCATGACATTCAAGAGACATGGTCACAGAACCAGAAATCACAAGAAATAGAAAAGAGGAGAGCAGAGAGAAGGTGGCCACAGCAGTGCTCAGTGAGAGAGGAGTTACAAGGGTTCGGTGGATGGGGCTTTGGCCACAGGGGTAGCTGAAACTATTTCCATAGCACTGGAAATGTAGAAGCCCCATAGTGGGTCGAGAGCCCAAAGGACAGGAATTGGAAAGCACACACCTAAACATCTTTCAAGTCGACGAGTGTGATTTGCTCTGTTTTTCCTGTGAATGAGAAGACAGATCTGCCACTGAAACCGAAGGAAAACACACAGAAGACTTAAGACCAGAAGTGAATTGACTTCTAGAACTGAGCTTTGAGATGCCTCTAAGTGCCCTGCCGAGAGATGACAAAGGTGTGCTCGCTTCGATAGTTGTTGGTAGCCATCCAGCAGAAAGCTGGAGATCTCCTGATCCTTCCCAGAAAGAGAAAGGAGGAGCCCTGGGCTCCTCCACAACTTTGTTTCTAGTTCATCCTGACCTCAAAATTCCCTTCAAAGAAAATCCTCTCTGCCCAAGGAGGTGGGGTTTGACCTTGAGTCAACTGAAGCACAGAGATGTAATCCCTTCTACGGGAGGCCACAGCCTGATTCTGCCAGACGCAGCATTAATTCTGGGAGGGAAGTTGCCACTGGCTTATAATCTTCAGCTCTTCACCATTAGCTGTCAGTTTCGTATGGCTTCTAGGTCAGGCAGTGGGTGTTTTCCACTTACAAGTTAAATTGTTTCCATGAGATACAAAGGCACTCAGATTTGGACCTCTGTCTACTGGAGACACCACTGTGGTCCGGGTGCACTGTTCAGCCTTCTAATGCCCTTTAGAGAGGGATGTGAACCCTTGCTTCTTTTGACAGTTGCTGGTAGTCATCCAGAGGGAAACTAAAGTTCCCATTGCTTTTTTTCCAGAAAGAGTAATGGGAAGCCCTTGTGTTCCAGCCAACAATCGCTCTTCTCAATAAAACAAATAGGCTCTAATGTTGGCAGCTCTCAGCATTGTGGCTGAAGATATAAAGGCAGCTCTGTCCTTGTCCATAGTAAATACACAGCAACTTTTAACTCATTACTAGAATAATCATACTGAGATGCCTCCAAAGAGGGTGTGCCCCATACTGGCTTTAATTTGGTTTTAAACCTTGATTCATATCTTACTCTTGCCTTGACTAAGTCAATCTCCAAGACACAAAGACACTTATTCAGCAATAGCAATTAAAATAAAGCAACTAGAGAGATGAATTTTAAAAGGGGTGTGGCGGAGGTGCTCTGCGCTGACTCAGTGGCAGTACTCTTGGCATTTCCTGATTCTCAGGGCAAGGAACAGGCATGGACTCCAGTGGCAAATAGAAGAAGAGCAAGCTATTTTCAGACCTGCCACTATGATCTCCCCAGAGACCCCCATCTCTCTCCCCTCCTGGTGGAGACTATGCACTCCACTTGGCCCATGTTCAAAATGAAAGCGAGCCACATCATCCATATCAGGCATATCACCAAGAAGACACAACCCAACCTTTATCATGAAAGGCTACTGAAATTTCTGGATATTATAACATTTTCATTCTTTGAGAATTCATATGATGCATTTTGATCATAGGCATGCCCTACTATTCTCCATAATGTATCTCAGATCCTCCTTTCCCCTCAACTTTGAGTTCCTTGTTTTGTTTGTTCTTAAATAGCCCGCCAAGTCCAGTTCATGCTGTCCCTGTACTCACTCTGGAGTATGATCTATTTTCCAGGGGCTATACCCTTAGAGAAAACTGAGTCTTCCTTCCCCAGCTCCTCAGATATGGGTAGAGGCTCATGGTTGCCTCTTCCCTGCATGCTAGAATGTGGACTGGCTTCATCTTGTGCAGGTCTTGTGTAGGCAAGCACAACTGCTGTGAGGTTGTGAGTGCTGCAGTTGTGTCACAACTAGAAGACACTATGTTACTCCAGTCTTTCCTGACCCCTGGCTCTTACCATCTTTCCTCTCTTCTTCTAAGATGGTACCTGAGCCTTAGGGTAGGAGATGATAGAGATGTTCCATTTGTGGTTAGGCATGTACTGACATGTACTATGAACAGTTCTGAGTTTCTGTGTTAATTACTGTCCACTGCATGAAGAAACTCCTCTCATGATGTCTGAGAGTTACTCTAATATTTGAATATAGAAGTATAAATTTAGAGGCAAGTGTGATACTGTGTCTATTTAAGAGAATAATAGTAGTACTTTCATCCCTAGGCTTGTGAACTCCCCAACTATGGATCCTTAGCCAGATTTATAGTATTAGGTATGCATTTACTCCTGTGGAATAGGGTTTAAATCAAACTAAAAAACAATTGATCACCCACATAACATTGGTGCCACTATTACATGCATGGGCATATCTTGCAAAACCATTCATAATTGCAGCTCAAGGAATTCGTAGCTAAGTAAAAGTGTTGATGACTCATCCCCCCTAGCAATCTACATAGTGTCTTCTGGTACTATAAAAGATATCTAGCAGGAAGGATGCTCCTTTGTCAATAACATCTTGATTTCTCCATGGTCTGTTACCAAAGTGTGTCTTCAGCAACAGAGTCTTGTCATTAAGTGGTTTTATTGTTACTGTCAAACTAGATAACAGGCAAATCAAACCATTGATGCTGGGCCTAACTGTGCTGCTCAGTAGACCCTTTCCATTCTTCTCTTCTCTTGCTCCTTTCTCTTTCTCAGACTACTTCCATTTGTCGGCGTGGCTCCTGGGGGTACGAGGTAATGTAGAAATTAGGAAACAGATGTTGGGGATGTTGGGTCCTCTTTCTGGATAATAGCTTCCTATTACCTACTCACTACAAATAGAATCCCAGAATCAATGTCACATCCTGAACCTAGAGTTATGTCTTTAGGACTTCATCCCATCTGGATAAGGGTTGCATCGTCTCAATCTGCTCCCTGAACTCACAGCTAGCATGGAGAAGGCTGGAAAGGATGGCTCTGTCTTGGGTCATCTGCTTTTGTTCTCATTAGTCTGCAGCCCATTTAAAGTAGCCAGTGGAAGGGACAGTAAGTGTTTTGGCTACATTGAGGAGAAGCAGTGAGGTGTTTTGGGAGAAGTTGCTAGTGAAACATCTCCCCTTACTGGTCTTCTGGTTTATGCACAAATACACAGAGCCATATTTGATCTCTGTCTTCATCAACAATGGAAACATTTCATAGGTCCACCTCCATGCAAGGCATTTTATTAGATTCCTAGCATTCCTCGATCATTCCTGATCTCATTGACTTTTTATGACAATTGTGTATGGACTAAATAGCCTCTCATTTGACAGAAGTAAAGATGAGAGTTCAGGGAATTGAAGTAAAAGAGTCTGAGGTCATGAATAGGAGAAGGGAAACCCTTTGTCCAGACCCACTGTTCTTTTTTCGGTTTGCCTTAAAAACAAGCACCTTGCAAGGTGGTAAAGAAGAGCTTGCAGGTTTTCATGTCCAGAACGGGCTACAGTTCAAGTTCTTTCCTGGCCTTTGTTACTATGGAGGAGAAATGAGACCCTTACTCTTTCTGGTCTTATACATAAGAAGTAGAAATGGGAATTTAAAAAAATCTTGATCAAATGCGCTTATCAGCAGTAACCCTCAGAAGCATCCACATCAAGAAAGAGACATTTTTTTCCTACCTGGAAATGTACTCTGTAATGATTTCTTCCACCCACAACTACTTAATTATACAATTATTTAGTTAATGGGTAATATCATTAGCTTATATATTAGCTTAATATCAATAGAATATTTACCCATGTGCCTACTTTCTACTTCTCCTTACTCTTTGGTTCTCTACCTTCCTGCCTAGGCAGAAACAAACAAACAAACAAACAAACAAACAAACAAAAGACCTATTTTAAAAATGCCGTTCCTTCGCTATGCATAGAGCCAGTCAAACCTTTGGAATTTTTGCCAAAAAGAAGAAGAAGAAGAAGAAGAAGAAGAAGAAGAAGAAGAAGGAGGAGGAGGAGGAGGAGGAGGA